>NW_005054534.1:804361-850660 GCF_000277835.1 Geospiza fortis | reverse complement strand
AGATATGTGAAAATAGGAAAAAACCCTGACATCTTACTGAGGACAGGAAAAATCTGCAAATGGAGGAGCACTCCTTTACTCTGCCTGTGCATTCTGATCCATACCAAAAGCAGCATTGCCAGCAGGTATGGCTTCTAGGTTTGGGTTCCTCAGGAGTGGAAGTATGGGGACCTGTGGGATGAGGTCCTGAGGAGAGCCACAAAGATGATTCAGGGGATGCAGCACCTCTCCTGTGAGGCTGAGAGATGGGGTTATTCGGCCTGGAGAAGAGAAGGCTCCAGGGAGACCTTACTGTGGCCTCTCAGTACTTGAAGGGGGGCTGTGAGAAAGATGGGAGGGCCTGTTATGATAGGACAGGGGTAGTGGGTTAAACTAAAAGAGTGTCAATTCAGATTATATGCAAGGATGAAGTTTTTTATGATGAGAGTGGTAAAATATTGGAATTGGTTGCCAGGAGAGGCAGCAGATACCACATCTCTAGAAATATTCATGGTCAGATTGGATGGGGCTCTGGGGGGCAACTGATTTCATTGAAATTATCCCGGCCTAGGGCAGGGTGTTGGGCTGGATGGCCTCTGAGTATCCCTTCCAACCCAAACCTGGCTATGGAATTATTCTGTGGGGCTCCTTGCCAGCAATGCCAGAGTTGGAGTTGTCCCTCTGACTTTATTTTAGTGGCCACCAAGCTACAGGAGTTAAGTGGAAAATTTATGATGTCTAATGGAGCAGTAAATGCTGCTAGCTCATTCTGAGGGTTGCTTCACCTTGTCATCCCTGTCCTTCTGTACTCTGATGTCAAAGTGTCGGTCAGGGCCTGTTTGTCTCCCACACTGTTCACAGTAAAGCTTTGAGAAATCTGGTACTTATGACTCATTATTGTCTTGAGAAACTTACTGAAACAATTTTATTAGTTTCTGTAACAGACTTAGATGTTTCAGTTTTTCAAAAAACAGATGTTGGAATTTGGGTGTAATTGAGTAATGGCTTACTTCATAGGGAAAATGATGTGTGGTTTATGCTTATGGTGTAAAAAAGGGCAGCAGATCCTGCAGTATATCACTTTATTAATTTGTAGTATATTTGCACAAATTAGCAAGGATGTTTTGGTTCAAATACCCTGATGAACTGTTGTGTAGTCAGACTGTGCTAAAATAATTCCAAAATTACCGTTTGACGATGTTGACACTTGGGTGATGCTGTGATGTTTACATCACAGCAAACATGCCTTTAATCAACTGAGTGCAGTGCTTTGAGAATATTACACTGAGTAGGTGGTTTTAGAGGCTAAAGAGTGAGACTTGGGAGTGATTCCCAAAACTGGGCATGTTTTGTTTGCTGACCACACATAAGTTGTGACTGTGTGGAGATTATTCTAGTAGGACTTAGCAAAAATACCTGTTTGACTTAATGGTGAAGACTAACAAACATTTTTTTAGTTGTTTATTCTATTTTCTGATATTTACTATTTATAGAAACATATTTTATGTAAAAGCTGAAAACAACTGGTAGATATGTTTCTAGAAGGGCAATTAATAACAGTGTTTGAGTACCTGGGCCTTACTCTCAAGCATAGATTCAAATGGAAGAAGATAAATGTGGTGGAAAGAGAAGATGGGGGAAATTGTGTTAAGTACTTGTACCCATCTATCTGCTGAAGTTCCACTTTTGCTGTTTAAGATGAAGTAGCTGGTTGGTTCCTTCTTTTTCAAATTTTTAGAGCTTTTAGAATTTTGCTAAAAAAGCTGCCAATGACACATTCTGCTTTATTTGTTTGGAGTTTAAAAATCCTCAGTGTTTTTAGCACCACAAATTCAACAAATGGATTCTCAGAGATGTTAGTACAAAAATAAAGAAAGCAAAACTGAGCCAGAGAAAGAATGCTACTTGGAAAATTTATTAAAAATATAGGAAGATCACCAAAGTGTTTAAGAGTCTACAAAAATAAAGAAGGCAAAGTATTATGTTTGCATAGTTTGGCATATTGCCTCTAAAAAAAGGACTGAATTTGCAATCATTGCATTCTGAACAGATTGCTGCAAATTTGAACATTACTGTCCCCTTGTGATTTACAGTCTTATTCTTTTTCATCTTTCATCATTTGGAGAGTAAGTTATTTGAGCTGTGGACTTTCCAAACTTAAAATATCAGAGTCCTTTTTGAAACCTTTATATGGTAAGATTTTAATGCAATTCCTTAATGCTGAATAGAAGTGGTTTTTGTCTGATCCTACCTAGTGTCTTGCTGTCTAGATGAGGCCCCATCAGAGGGTCTCAACACCCGACAAAAATGATTCTGCATCACAAACAGTCTTGCTTTGAGAAATACGAATCCCAGATTTCCTGCCAAGTCAGAGCATTGCATTAAGAGTTGCACTGAGCTATGGACAAACAATGTTGAGAGATCTGCATGAGTACTAAGTGTGTGACTGAGGCTGCAGAAAAGCATCTGCTTTCTTTGCTGTGTCCTGGAAAGAGAAACACCTTCAATGGTACCTGTGACCTACTCCATGTCACAGGCTCCGTGTCCTGATGTGGTGATGGCATGTGGATTTCCTTTTTGGACTCAGAGCTGTGCAGCTCTTCTCAACTCTGCTTTTCACAGTCATTCATGTGTAGCATGACTTCCTTTGCAGAACTCTTGTCTCCCAGGCCTGTGCTGTCATGTGCACCTACCTCTGCTGAAGTTTCCTGCTCAGTTTGCTGATCAGTATGTTCACGCATTTTTCGCTGCAGATCTTGATCCTCCCCAGTCTTTCAGAGTCATTGCCTTGTACCTGGCTGTCTGACCATGCAAATACACTCATCTGACCCTGAAAGTCCTCCTTAGCCTTCTGAGAGACACCTACTTCAAAAAACTGTTCTTCCCAGGTTCCCTGCATTTGCTTTGTTTCAGTTCTTGCTCTTAGTGCTGCATCCTCTCCCCTTCATCTCTTTTTCTGTAATATCTGCTGATCCCACTTCCTGGAAAAAGTATCCATCATTTCCATTTGACAAATGCTTCCTCTTTTTTTTAAAAAAATACAGTAATTTTTACCCATTTTCCAATCAGATAAATTGTCCTTACCAATAACAGACAGCAAGCTTCACATCCCCTTCTCCTTGTTTGAGACCCCTGTTGGAGCAAATCATCCTGCAGCAAATTAAATTATCCTCCACAGTCTGTTTAGACAGAGTTAATGTGCATCACTTGAGTTTTCTCAGACAGCAGGGGGTTCTTAGACCACAAAGTAAAATCCTCCATTGAGTCTGTAATAAATCAAGTTAATTTAACACCTCAGACCTACAAAACTCGAATTTCCTGCTCCACTTCTAGGAGGAAAGCTCACATGAGAGCAGGTTAAGTAGCCTCCTCCTTGCAAGAAAAGCACCACAAAAATCCAAAAGAGCTGAGGCTGTTCAACAGAGGAACAGCCAAGTTCCCTATCTCAACCCTGCTACATGACTTACCTTAAATAGAGAATGGTATTTGTTATACTTAACCTGCAGGTTTTGTATGATTTGATAATTTTGGACATCATCTTATTTTTTTCAAAACAATTTCCAGAATCTGAGGTATTTTTGAAAATGAGATTTTTGTTTACTCATTTTTAATGATGAGGTAGGGGAAAGCACTTGATTTTTATGGTTGCTGTGGCTATGTATGTATAGTTGTTTTTAATGCAGCTGATTCACTTGGGTGTGGCACTGTGACATCCAATATTAAATTCCTTGGGGAGTTCTAGTATTTTCAGACATGTAAAACATTTTTTATTTAGAATTGATGCCAAAAAGGATGATCATTTTCATTGTTCCTTTTACTTCTGGGCAGTTTAAATTTACATGGCAACCTTCTGAGAAGGCTGATATAAAAGAGTGAAGTCTCTATGAGATGAACGAGAAGTTACATGAATAAGTCCCTATCATTAATAATAGGACTTGTGTTCCTTTACCCACGTAGTCTGTTGAAAATTGTATCCCTAAAGAAGTTGACAACAAATATGCTTTCCCTGTTTAAGTTGCAAAGCACAGTGACATCAAGGTCACTTGCTCCATTTGACGGAAGAAAAAAGCACTGTATAAAATATGGATAGAATGTCAATCAAACCCGGGTTTGTAGTATACACTATGATAATGTGAGTCATATTGCTTTTTTATTTTTAAACACAACTAGATATGGTAGTTTGGCAGCAGTGTTTTCACAAAGACAGCGCCTTCAAACTCTTTCATAGCAAGACTGGAAATCCTGCCAGGTAAAAAAAAAAAAATGTTATTGAAAACCTTTCTTCCCTTATAGGCCCATTTTGACAGGAAATCTTTGAGAGACAGCAGCAATGAAGTGCCCAGAGATTTCATCTGTCTTCTTTTGCTTCAGGAAATGCTGAGCACAGGCTCCCCTATTAGGCAAAATACACGAAATACCAAATCCCCTTAACAATAATCTTCAGACTACTCTTAGGTTGACAGCTTTCTGTGTCCTAGTCTGTCAAACAGGGCCTGTTACTGAGACTCTTATTACTGGGACCAATGTGAAAGTTTTTGACATTACTTTGAGGGGAAAAAACATATTGTCACTGCTTTCAAGTTATCTCATCCAATCAGTTTTGTAGGGACTTAATCAGAATAAAATATATCTTACTAGGAATTTATCACTTCACAGTGATTTTTCTCCTGCTCCACAGTGCTGACATAAAGATGCAGTTTGAAAGCATTGTCTTTCATTCTGTGTGATTCAGTAAAATTCGGCAAATTTTAGCTGCTGTATTATAATTTCCAATAATATTTTTTGTTTGTTTTTGACAGATGCCAAATTTAAAATTTAAATAATGTTTCAAGAATGAAAATGACAGCTTGCAGTAATTCTGCAGGTGTCCAAGCAGATGTACTTCCAAATATAATTAGATGAAATATGTACAGATTGCAGGAAATATGAAGAAATTGACATCAAATTTTCATGAGTAAACTCTGTATGTTTGGGCATTTTAGCTAGTTTAAAACTATTAGTTATTAAAAAACATTCATACACTTTTAGAACAAAGAATGCACATGAAATGTAAAAGAGTTCAAGGCAAAATCCCAAGCTTGTATTTGAACAAAGAGCAAGGAAGAAAAAAGAAGTTGAAGTGTCTGACATTGGTAAAGTCTTAAGGAGCTTCCTTGAGGAATTTTGTCAACCAGGCAAGTAAATAGAGAGGGGTATAGAAGAAACATTCCAAAACATGGAATCTGCCCTCATATTATTATTAAACAAAGTGATTTTGCTAGTTTATTCATAATTTATACTAGAGGCAGAGAAAAGGAAAGGGAAATTGAATATATGTATTTATTTCCAATAAATATGTGTATTTATTTCCAGTAAAGTATATGAATTTCACTGAGTGCAGAGGTAAAGATAGGAATGAAATCTGATTTCTGAAGTTTTTCTTGCTTGAATGCGTGTCTTCACTGCCTACTAACAAAATACTTTCCCAGAACAGGCTTAGATATTAAAAATTCTTTCCTTCTTTTATCATCTAATGCCTCACCTCAGAACCATTACAACAAAAGCTGGATACCACAGATACTGGTAAACTGGCAAGTGACTTAGTAAAGGTAGGAAACAAACATGCTGAAAATAGTACAAAATAAGATGTGTATCTCTATAAATTTTCTTTTATTTTCTCAGTGGTTAAATGGTTGTTGAATCAAATAAACAAGTAGTCTTAAATATGAGAATAGGAAATGAGGATTCTCATTAATCCCTTGAATATAACCATGTGTCTTAACCTGTTTGAATTTAAAATCTTCCTCTTTCTATTCATTATCTACAACCCAAATAATCTCAGTTTCTTCTCCCAGTGCAATGACGCAGCTTAATCAAAAGATGTTTCTGACACTTTGTCATCTAGCAGCCTATGGCATATTGTATGTCACTCGAGAAATAGAAGGTGTGATCCTCAATATGCTAAAGCAGAAGAGAGAATTGAACCTGGATTTCCAATTTATTGAGAGAGAACTTTAATCACCAAGGTATCATACCAAGTAGTAGGCAGACTTGCTTCCTTCAGTAGTTATCTCAAAAGAAAGTTGTGGTTATGCCACTTCTCCTTATGGAGAACATAAAGAATTTTAAAACCTTAGCAAGAAACACAGGGTTATGTAAAAAACCCAATCCACACCATGTATTCCTCTCTCTCTGCCATGCCATCAGCTGTTTAAAAGCAAAAGTGATCTGAAGAGCCTGCTGTATTTGAAGTGAACAAAGACAAGCCTAATCAGTAACGTATAGGGGATGAGATGTGTTCTTCAGCTTTTCCCCTTGGGCCTGATTTCCACTCAGCTGAAGGAAATGAGGAGTTTGTTATTGTCCCTGGAGGTCACTGGAGCACACACATGGTGCAGTAACAGGGTGGGAGGAGGAAAGATGTGGTGATTGCAGCATTGCTGCCCATTCAAGCCAGAGAAGGAAGGGAGAGCACTGTTTACTCTCCTTTATCTTTCTTTTCCTTCCTTACTTAGATCACTGGTAGTAAAGATTTGTTGGCCATTTAGGCTGTCCTCCAGCCTATTTCCTACAGCAGTTCCCTGGGAGGTTTTTTCAAGTTTCTGTTATCTTAAGCTATGGGACAGCTGACATACTGCTTTGGCAAAGGATTCCTCAGGTTAATCAGCACCAGCTTCAGCACTGTGTTTTGACATTAAGTTAGGGAGAGGGGTTTTTTTGAATTTTACTTAAATTTAAGTATCAAATCCAGGAACAATTTCTCTTCCTACATTCTCTACTAATGTTATCTTCATTCCTGGTTAATCTTCCAGCGATCTTTCTATAAGTTCTTTCACAAATGTACCTCTGATTTCTTGGACTTCAATCTGGTAACAGAATCATGTGTAAAACTGTGACTAAGGCAGGATTTATATCCTTACTTCTTTCTACCTCTCAATGTAACAAACTGCCATCCAGACTCTTCTGTGGAGGAAGCGTTCTGTTTCCTCATTGTTTAAATATACAAAGTAAAATGGTTTAAAAAACACTAAATGTAGAACTTCACATTGTCTTCCACCGCATTATATTTGTTTGTGTAGGAGTCTTGGCTTGAGTATTTTAGTTTTTGGTTTCTGCTCTTTTTATCTTTTTCCATACACATCACGATTCCTTTTTCTCCAGTCTATTTGTTTTCAAGTAAACCTTTTAATGTGACATGTTTATATATGCTTCCATTGTATCTTCTATTTTATTTATACATTTTAGATCAAATGTTTTAATTAACTTAAAAATAATTATAATGTAAGTATATGAATGCAGATTGCACATTGCAAAAACAATGTGTGTTCTTCCTCTTTCATGGAGTCCTGTGATGGAATGGATAAATTTTACCATCGTAAAAAAAATATAGGAAAGATTACAAACGGTGGAAAAGCTAAACAAAGATTTGGGGGCAGTTAGATGAGTGCCTCCTCCCTCTTCACTTCCTGAAGATATGTCTGTGATGCTTTTGAAGCTGCAAAGATGTGAAACAAATCTCATGGCAGATGCTATCATTCCAAGTTGAGCTAAGTCTTTTTCAGCCCACTAACTTAAATGGTTTTTGGATTAGGCCCTAAAGAAAAGGATGTCATCTCTGAGATGTGAAATGGTTTTTCAGAACATCCAAGGATAAGTATTGCAAACAGATTTGATTTCATACAGAATCTTTCTTTTCTCATTACAATGGATTTATCTAAACTGTCAGAAAATGTCAGATCTTCTATTTGTGCCCCATAGGACTCTTTTTTCAGCATCTTATTCCTTTTTCTACACTTTCTCCTTTCTGCAACACCTAGTGTTTTTGCTAAAATTTTAGATATTTTCACTTATGTCTTTGACCTTTGCAAACACAGGCTGTCTTCTTGTTATTTTCAAATAATACACTACTTACAGAAAACTCTTTTCTGTGTTCTGAAATAGACTTTCAAGTGCATGTTAAAGGGACAGTTTCACTGTAATCCTCAACATTTCTAACTGATGAAATCTTCCATCAGTTTGACCAGGTAAACAAAGTTTACAGATGCCAATGATTCCTTGCTCATGTTACAAGGCATGAGGTGCCACAAGAGGCCTCTTAGCACTGGCATGATTCATTCAGCTGCAGACTTCTCTGCAAACAGTGGCAGGAACCTTTGTCACTGCTCTCTCTACACCAGTCAGGTGTTTTTTCCCTATCCTACACCTCTTTTGCCACAGTATACAGGGTGTCCTTGTTGCAGAAGCCTAAATAATGAAAGGTTTTCTGTTAGCTGTACTAAAATACTGCTGATGGTGCAGCATCACCTGTGAAGTGGGTGAGCATGGCTTGAAAAAGCAAAATGCTTCAGTCAGTGGTGCGCATATATCAGTGTTTTCTGTTCAGAAGCAGCTGACAGCAGGATAATCCAGGAGGATAATGCAGGTGCAAAAATAAGAGAAAGAATCAGTCCAGAGAGAATTTCTCTCTATTTCTCAGTTTTATAAAAAACTTATTTAAGTTCTCTGGGGTTTTGAAGATGAAAATGTTGACTTGTTTGCTAGGGAGAGACAAGACTTTCCTGCTGCTGATTAAAAGTTAGTACAAAAGAATATTAATGGAATGGATACGTGCAGAATGAATCAATGAGATTTTCAATTCTCTATTGATGGCTGAGAAAGAAGGAGTGAAACTACTACTGTGAAATAAAAATGTTTAAATCCAAATAGTAACCTGTGTTTTTCTTGAAATGACAAATTCTGCCTTGAAATTGTGAAACTTTTTTTTCACATTCACAGAAAAAAAGAGTAACCGTTTGCATAAAATTTGCAGACATCTTGATGTTCCTATTTCTGCAAGAATTAGGTGTTAAAAATAGTGCATAACAAAGAAACAGTAGCAATTCTATTTCTGGTCAGGTCCTCCTATCCTGATGCAATTTTTTAATTTAGCTTTTTTTACTTCTTCGGTTTAGTATAAGATCTGTTTAGCTGCTACCAGGAGTTTTGCTACTGATTTCAGTGACACGTCTGTTTCTTATGTGTTTATGGATCTCCGTCCTCTGCCCAATTTCCCTCACTTTGGAGTCAGGCCCACTGTGATCTAGGATCATTAAAATATTTTTCCTTGTGATGCATTTTGTAGGTGGTTGGTTGTGTCTTGGTGTTAAAGCTGAGGATTTGCTGACATTTGTCATTTGTAATTTCCATTACTACTGTTCAGTGTTTAACCCACTTTCAGGAAACTGACTTGACCTGAAATGTTCAAAGCATCACCTGCTTCTTAATTAAAATAGGTTTTCAAAGCCATCAGGGAACTTTAAGTATCAAGTAAAGCTATTTTACTGTATTGATAAACTAAGATTATTAGCTCAGCTTTCACCATTTGAAAGAAAGAATTACAAGTGTCTCATTCTTATTGGACAGCATCCAGTTGGGATACCTTACCCAAAGAAAAGACATACATTTATGCTACATAAATGAACATTAATTAAATACTAATTTGGCATTTACCTAGGTCAGGGCACTAGTGCATGCAGTGTAGATAGGCTCTTTTCCCAGCACTGTCTTTAGTAATATTCTCAAGTTTTTCTAACTGATAATTTTATGCTTGGTGACAGAAGAAAGCTGTAACCTGGAGAGAAACAAGCTCTGATCCTGCCGTTTGAGTAAAAGCTCTTAGAGTGAGGTATTGTCAACCAGGAACTTTCCCGCAGTAGCTTTTTATTCTCATTATTCTATCAAAAATTATTGGTTTTTTCTGATGTACAATTGAATACATCTTTGTGATATCCTAAAACCATAGATACTATACAGAGATATAGGAGTATAGAAGTGGAGAACTGAGATAAACAGTGCAGTGTACATGGACTGTCTGAGGGAGCTCAAAGATTTCATGGAACCATCATGTTTGCTTGAACCTGCAATAGGCTTTGCTTACACTTAATGCTTTTGAAACAGAGGTAAATGCTGAAATGTGAAATATTTGTCAGTCAGCTATATAACAAAGCATGATAGCAGTTTTTATTTTCTCTTCTGTGTTATTCATAATTCTTTACAAATTCCCTGAGAAGACAGCTGAATTTGCTTAAATATGAATGTTCCTGGCTTTTATCTTCTGGATGTACCTTGATGCTACTGCTACCACTGCTTTGTGGCAAATCCTCTTATGTTCTCTTGAAGGCAAGATTCCCTTTTAACAAAAATGATCTCAGACCTCTTGTGAGGGACAGTGCATCTGGAATCGAAACCTAAAAACTCTATGTCGGGCAAGTGCAACAGAATATTTTCATTACGTATCTAGAAAAGAAAAATAGAAAACATATCAAAAGTTCCAGCCCAAATATCTTTATCCTGTACAGAAATAATTTTTCTTTTCCTGGTAGAGAAGCCACTGGAATACTGCCATTTTAATTACGTTTGCTATTAAAAAAAATAAAATAAAATAAAAGGACTGCAATCTGCCATTGAGATAGAGACTTGCCAGTATCATTAAAGAATGCTATAAAAGTCACCTTATAAATATTATGCAATGACAAAAATACGTGTAGAGAAGTGTGATCATTTGAAAAATTAAAGGTTATTAAAGGTTATAATCAGGATATAGAGATGAAAACCACCACTGAGTCAGAATTTTCACTTTTATGTGATTATATAGTTATTGAAAGTATTAGAGTCGTAACCAATGCAGGTAATCCTCTGGAGAAGTGAAGCAAAAATCAGATCTTCCTTACAAACTGTGGTGGGTTGATCATGATCATGAGCCACCCTCACTTCCTCTCCTCATGGGGACAAAATAAGGTGGAAAAGCTCACAGATCATGCTGGTGTGATCGAAGACAAAAACCTGCTCCACCACATGGCCCTCATGGGCTGCAGGACAGTCCATGCTTGAGTGCCTGGGGCTCCATCCCTCCCTGTCCTCTCTGGGAGCTGGCAGAGCTCTGTCCCCTTTGTTCCCCACTCTCTGGGCAGTGTTTTGCCCTTTCTCAGGCACGTTTCCCCGGGGGTGCTGTCTCAGCCCTGTGCTGTCCAGCTGCACCGTGGGACTGGCCTCTCCTCACCGCGCTCCCGAGCCGGGCTGTGCACGCCTGGCCACAGACACCTGATAACAAACCATGACAAAAAAGCCCCACTTCATGGAAAAAATACTGCTACTCTCTTTATTTATAGGAGTTAAATTCAAAAACACTCGCACATCTCAGTTTTGCTTAAATTGGTTGTGTCATTGCCACTTCCAGCCTAAAGCTGCAGCTAAATGGAGCGCTTGTTTCTGCTGGTGGCCACAACTCCGTGTGTCCTGAGGGTGCCAGCTGGCTTTTCCCTTGCTCCCAGGTGTTGCTGAGAGAGGATGCATTCCTTTGCTTGTTCTGCCTCTGGGCTTGATTAATTTCAAGCTTGTAGAACACAAAATTCCCAGAGGATTGGCTTTCTTTCTTCCTTCCTCTCCTGTGTCTTGTATAGTCACTCCACCTGTCACATGCAGGACTCCAGGACCCTGCTTTGGCCCAGCTGGACAAGGACTTTTATTAGCAACAACTTACCTGGAAGTCCCTAATATTGAGCTGTTTAGCTCATTGTGTAGCTGCACTCCTGAATTCAAGCACCTCCTTCAAGTGTGGTGTGAAAGGGATTTTATTCTAGATCTCCCAGCAATTGTTTGAAACATTTTTTTCAAATTTTAAAAAGAGGGACAGGATGGTTGTTTAGTTTCTTTTCTTTTGTTCCTTTTTTTCCCTTCCCTCCTCCCTATTTGTGAGAGGAAACTTGCTGCAGCCTGTATTCCACTCACATATTGCTGTAAACGATGAGTTATCATTACTTGATGATCTGGAGTTAATGGTTTAGTTCTTCAAGAAGAACCATACTCACTTATGCATATTTGCCATCATCTTACTTCGGTGTCATTGGGGAGTTTGTAACACTTTTTCTAGGTTGTCTCTGATATTTTCTGGATTCTTGGTCTGTTTTTATAACTAGCTCACAAGTTACCAACAATTTTTAGGATTACGATGCTTAAATGATTTCTGTGGACTCAATACTTCCTGCATACATTCTAAGAAAAAATAGAGTTAAATAATTTGCTGGAGTGAAAGAATGATCAAATAGAAACTCATCAGTTAGATGCTGAATATGAAATGAGTACAGCCTGAATCCACTTTTCTGGGCCAGAGATTGTGAATGTAAATAGAAAATTCTCCACATCATCTGACTCAGAATCTACTGGATCAATAGAACCAGCTAATGCAGAGTAGCTCCTAATTTTCAAGTAGAAACAGAATTTCAGGTGATATATATTGTTTCCAAAGTTTATTGTTTCCAAAGTGGTGATATATATTGTTTCCAAAGTTTATGCATCTGTTTATAGGTTCTAACATGCACTGTTATTATTAGCTGTTGTGCATGAAAACAAGTGACAGACTATTACTGTTTTGTCCTTATTGCTGTGTGTATATTCCAAGAGCTTTATGTTTGAGATTTGGTAAGTCAGCGAGCTGTCGGTGCTCACACACATTATGTACACACAGGTTTTCAATATAGATCTGTTTCAGATGAAAGGAAAATAGTGTTGGTTGCTTTGGAAAACATTATTCTTCAGAATATTTATTGAATGTATGGGTCCTCCTGATTAAGCAAGGATGAGTGATGTCTATCTGTCAGGCTCAGAAAGTAGCATCATGTATGGATTGCTGATTGTGCCTGGAATGCCCTTCTAGAGAGACAATTCAGACATAGTATCTTCAGAAAAAGTGTCAGTTTCATATCAGAGTAAATTGCAAATATGAAATGTAAATGGCAAATATGAAATTACCAGTGTTCCTAGAGTTCCATGAGATTCACACATAGAAGTGGACTTCAGCTGTTAACACCAGTCCTGCTGAGCCCACAATCTTTCCTATGGATCAGTGCAGATGGTGCTGATTTCCAGACTCAAACCACTCTACTGTTTTAAGTGACTGCTGCCATGATGCTGACAAAATGGAAACTTGAGTTAACATCTTTCTATTGTTATTCATACTAAGTCTCATTCACAGACAATGAAGGAGAAAACCAGAGATAAGCCAATCTTGAAAAAAAATTTGTGATGTAAATGTGTAGTTTCCCTGCTGTGCTCTCTAAGAGTAAGCAACTGATGTACTCTACCACCTGACTTATAGCTGACTAAATCAGACATTATTTTTGATGGTGCTAAGGTCTCCAGATGAATGTAATACCGTTTCCTTCATTACTGAAAAGAAGACGTTGTGCAGTGAAATTAGTTATTTATTATGAACATATTTAGTGCCTAAATAGTAAAAGAAATTCCAGAATTAACTCCTCAAACACTTCCAAAGATGAGGTAAGTATCAATTAGAAAGTTCAGCTTCTGTGCCTAAGTGTTAATCTGGAACCACAGGTTAAATATTGTTGGCGATTTCAAAATACAGAGTTTCTCAAGAAGAGGCAGGACAGTTATGGCATTTATGGCATTTGACTGCTTCTTTGAAGGCTTGATGAACTGCTTTCCTGTAAGCAGATATTCAGTCTCCCTGCTTGGAATGATAAATAACATCTGTCTCGTGTGTAGATGATGGCATGGAGTATTAAAGGCTAAGGATTAGGCATTCATTAAATGATGAATCATATTCATTATGGCCTCTTTCTGTAGAACAACCCTTTCTGCTACAAACCCAAATAATGTTTATGATGAATAAACAGAAAATGTCTTACTCAACTAATACCCAACTTATTTCCATAGGAGTTAATTTGCTTTATTGTTCTGTTTTATGTTCTCCTCCCAGTCAGAACAGTTTTGGTCTATATTCTTTGGAAACTTACTTGGCAGCATCAAGGCATTTTTAATTTTTATATTTGGCTTTATTTTTGCAAAACCAAAACTATTGGTACCAGCTGAAAAAAATCAGTTAGAAATATGTAAATCCAGTCCTCAAATGCTGTTTCCTTTTCCCCTCTTTTCCTACTGTGAGTTTTGTAACAGACACAAGGAATTTTATTTATTAATTAAATTGATTGATTTGATTGACTGACTGAGACATTTGGTATGTTTGAATTGTTTGATGTATCAGAATGTATCTTGCTTTCAAATAATAGTTTCTTTGTTATGGAGCACTTAATAGAAAGTGTAATAAAGCATTATAGATTGAAGGCCTGCATATTATATCAAATGTTGGCTTCCCTTAACTTTGTGTTTGACCACAGTGAATGACACAGTAAACATTCCTATTGAGTGACAGATTTGAGGCTGCAGAGAGGAGAAAGTGAATAAGTCCTCAGCTAGTCTCTGTGTTTAATAGAAATGGATCAGGAAAAAAAAAATAGAAAAGCAGACTGTAGGCAGCCAGGGCAATATGAACTGTCATTTACAATAGGTCTTCTCTGCTCTAGATAAAGTATCTGGAGGACTATCAGTAGATAATTCCCATAACTCCCTCAGAAGTATTGTTTGCATCTAACATGTCTATCAAATCCATTTGACTCCTTCCAATATAGCAGACAATACACAGGTACAAATATGGTCATTGGAAGTTTTTCCAAAGTGAAAAGCTTGCATGTTAAGGATTATTACTTGGCCTGGGCACAAAAAGGAATTCAAATTTTAGTGTTGAAAAAGTGATAAAAAAATTACTATTTCTCTTTTAATCAGATTTTTTTTTTTATTGTGTGCTAGTTTCACAGATGGGATGAAAATATTTGCTCTAATGTCCTTTACAGAGACAGTTTTGTGGAGAATTGCATTTGTTTGCTCCCAGTCATTGGAACTTTCTGCTGTGAAGATGTGTGTGCTGTGAAAGATGAGATCTTGTTTTCCTTGCGTGCTTCCATTTTTTGTAATATATGATTTCATATGGGGAAATAAGCTTTTTTCTCAGTAGTGACTGGACTTAATTTTGCATATTCATTTCACATCTTGAAGATGATGGAAACCATATTTGCTTTCCTATCTTCTCTGAAACAGACAATTAATTTTTGTTATGGAAGATTTTACCTCTCTGCCTGCATTGGTGAGGCCAGCTGAGGATGCCCCACATCCTTTATCTAATTCTGAGGCAAAACTCACGGTGACATAAATAACAGATGCACAGAGCACACATTTACTTTTACATGAAAAATCGCTCCAATGAGTCTACTGAAGATTTGCATCAGATCCCTGCTCTACCCTGTCTCCTACTGCAATTTTTATTATGATACTGTAAAATATTTAGCTAAGCATTGGGGTCTAATGTCAGTGCAAAGACTACCATTGACTTCAGTGGGATTTGGAATCAGGTCATAAAGAATAGGTCATGTTTGTATTTTGCAGGAGTGTGCCACTAAACACATTTTTCACTGTAGTGAATCTTGAGAAAAATAGTAAATAAGGGCTGTGCTCTGTGAAGGACTTCCTTTGGAACTGTAATAGGTCAGTCATTAACCACCTTGTACATTTAAAAGATAACACTAACATGTCTACCTTGTTCTTAAGTCTAATTATAGCAAAAATAATTTACTGCATACAGTCTTGTTCAAAAGCATGTCTTTGAAACATGCTTTCTGAATACTTAAAAGTATTTATCTGCTAAAGCTGCCATATAGAATCCCCTTTTCATGTTTTTATTGCAAATATCATAAAAGATCTACTGCTGCTCATGTTTATGTACAAATGTGGCCACTAACCTTGCCCCACTTTCATAGATTTGTTCATCTCATGAGACACTTTGTATGCTGTAAACTGAAAAAAGATACACAATTAAAACTTGTTAAAGATAATTAAACTGAAGTGGAGAGAAAAAAACCTGCCACACTGCTTTGTTCATAATAATAGTCTCTGAACTATAATTAAATTCTTCCTTCCAATAATTGTATACATATAAAAGAATTTTTCAGATAGCAAAACAATACAATGATTAAAAATGATTAAGAAGCTGATTCCAAAAGCAAAGATGAGCCAGGGAGGGTTGGAAAGATTTTAGGTGCCTCTAAATATACTGTACCAGCTGGGTACCAGATGGTGTTTGGCTACTTGCGCCCACTAACTCAAAATATCGAAGGAGTGACTACACCATTGCCAGAATCAGTTCCCCTCCCTTAAATAAAAGTGGCACTCTTGGGAAAGACTTGGCAGTGCAGAAAAATTTCCTGACAATGAGATCTATTAGATTGTGAAGGAGTCTCCCGGAGGCAGAAGTAGGTGCCAAATTGCTTGGCATGTTGGAGAGGCTGGAGGAAATCTAGAAAAATACTGTAGAGATGTGTTACTCTACTGAGGTGGTGACTTTGTTATAAACTTGGAGCTGGGGCATTTAGATAAGAATGCTTCTGCTTTCTCCAGAATAACTTTGGAATATTTGTCTTTCACAATAAGCTTGTTTGCATGGAGCATCAAGGACTGAAGATTTTTTTTTTCTGGCTTGTATCTAATAAAAAAATCAATCAGTCATTTCATGGATATAGTTGGCTTCACGATCTTGGTACTTATGTGCTTTTTAAAAAGTTATCTTGCACTAGTGTAGCATACATACTTCCTTCCAAAATGTTGTTAAGGCATCTTGCAGAAACAATAAGCATCACCAATATGTTATATGAGACGTGCAGACATCATCAGCTTTTGAGGATAATGAAAAAGCTCTTGTAATTTGTTCCTCTTATCTGTGATCAAAGGATAATTAGAAAGAAAGAAAAGATAATTAAAAAGAAATTAACTTAACTTCAAACTCCCATTTCTGTTGGCTGTTTGAGAATCAAGCCAGAAATAAGCACACCACTATATGTAGCACTTTGCTAGCAAGAAATCATCTCCAAATAGTTGGAAGTGTGATTGCATTAATTGTGCCCAAAATGAAAGGTTAAAGAAATCAGTAAAATCATTGTATTATGGAATACAAAAAAAGGGAATGATCTGATTAACTAATGAAGGTTCCAGCCTCTACAGATGCTGCTAGAACTTGTTTGCTATTTCAGACTAGCTGAATTAGTACATCCGAGGAAAAAGTAGAAGGAAAAGAATGAAACATTTTTTCTTTTCTGCTTTGTTATTGTTTATTTATTCATTTAAATGAATAAAAACCTTGGGGACCTAAAGCCTCCAGTGTCATTTGAAAGTATCATTTTCAATTTGAGCCCCAGCTGTGGACTCTTTTGTCTTTGAACTAAATGCAGCTGGGGCTGAAAGCGCCCTTGGCAGAGACAAAGCAGTTGTTTTCTGAGGCGAGGCTTTGATTCCACATCTTTTCTCCCTGCCACTACGACTAATTTTTGCTTGTAAGTAGAATTTAGGTCTAGTATTTAAAGCCACAGACCTGCCTTGTGCTGAGGGGCTTCCATGCAGGCTGCACAGGAAGGTATAGCCTTCTCCAGAGTCTCTCCTACCTTTTGAAATCTTTGAAGTATCCCAACAGGAGCTCTTCTAAGTACAAGAAAGTCTGGTTTTAAAAATTCAGTCAGCTTACATCCAGTGTTAGGTTGTAATAATGGTGAGAAATAGAAGTACAGTGGAGTCCTTTCCAAGCATGTGGGTGCTCCTTGTCTCTCAGGGCTTGCTCCTCAGACTCATTCAGTTCAGAAGCAGCATGACAAAATCACGAGACAGCTAAAGTCTGTGTTTTGATATTCATTTCTTTCTGACATTTGATTTTGTGGAAAGATTGCTTAAATCCCAGTAGCACACTGCTGCTTTGTTGGTGTTGGGTATTTGCCAATCAGCACTTGAAAAGCCCTGCTCAGGACAGTTTGCACATGCTGTAAGGGGTGCTGTGCTTCAGATGTTGCTGTGCTCATATTTAAGCTCGATGATCACGAGGGAATGAATGGCAATGACCAAAAACCTGCTGATCCAGTTTCTTCATCAATTTTTCCCAAAGTCAGATTGCAGAGGGGTATCAGAAACTAATAATAGATCACAGAGTGTATTTTGAACTGACAATTTAAAAATAATTTCTGTCCACAGCAGCAGCAAATTTTAACTGGATTTTGCTGACAGCATCCCACTGTTCTTACTGTACTGAAAATACTGTATGAAGTTCTTATAGGAGATTTTGAAACCAAAGCAATATAAAAATAAACATTCAGTCTTGCTCAGGTCTTTGTCACTAATTAACCCTATGGAGCAATGCAGAGAACAAAAACCAAATGCAGACCCTGGCCAGCAGAGTTCCTTTTCTTGTCTGAGGAGGATGCAAGTGTCACAAGGAGCTGACACAAAGCTCACAGCATAGAGAAAACTCTGTTTGTACTGGGGGAAGAGCAGAGTGATAAAAATACTGCTCTTATGCTACAGACTTGCATTTGAAATAGCCCTGATGTTCCCAGTAAAACAAAGAACAGAACTTACCATACCTTTGAAGATATTTTGTCCAAAAATTCTTTTTGCTTTACAGTGACTGACAAGGTGAGAAAAATGACATCAATTTTTTTTCTAATTCATCATTTTTATGGATTACTACATATTTTCTATGAAACCACAGAAACATCCAAGTAGGTAGAGACAGACTCTGTAGTGTGAACCCAGTGTTGCTTCTATAAAAGAATTGTGTGTACATTTAGACATACCACATTTGAAAATGCACCTGCCTTTGTTCTCTTTTCTTCAGAGTGGGGCTCTCCTCTCATGTTACAGAGATCAGTAGGAAAAAAGCTGTCTTGCTATAGCACTGCTGACTTCTGTACAGTCTGAACTTGACATTTGACTTTGGTCAAGTTTCGACAGAGGAGAATGTGTCCTTCAGTATTCTACTTTGCAGGCTTCTAAAATATTTGTTATTTCAAAAGAGTGTACTGAGTCTGTATGTCCCACTCTGCTTTCTGAGGGGCTGCAGATAAACAGAATTTTTTGAGCTTTTTTTATTTCTAGCTTTTTTGCTATCTATGATAATTAATTAGTTTTTAACATATAATATTGATCAATGTCTTAGAAATCAAGTAACACTGGAATATTTACTGTAACTGGAATATTTACTGAAATAATCCTACTGTTGGTTTCTAAAGAAAAGGCTTAAACTTTCTCTTTAAGCTAAACTAGTGAGCTGCAAACTGCTAAATGCTCAATAATTTCAATTTGGCAGCAATAGAAAATAATATTTCTTTCCATGTAGCAGGCACATGCAAGATGCATGAATTAGTGAAGAGGATCTTAGGAGCTTGGGAAAAAGAGCTGACCCATCTAAATGAACAGCTTTTCTTCTTTGTGCTTGTGTGCACTGCACATCCTTTCTGAGCATGGTCCCAAGCCGTAGTGGTGTCCCAAATCACGGGATTAATGTGTCTATGGACAGACCTCTTATGCCTCCAGAATGAAGTACTCCTTGCTAATTTCTCTTCAAGACACCAGCTTAATTGCATTTTAAACAAATGGGCTGCTTTGCTGGCCAATTTTAAATGAGATAACAGCAATGTTCACTCTCCAGCAGTGATGAGTGCCTTGCAGTAGATTCAAAACTCTGTTCAATAACAGGTTTAATCTCACACCAGCAGATTTACTGCAGAATAAACTGCCACTGAGCTCATAATTAGTAAAACAAAAAAACCCAACCTACTAAATATTATTTTCCAAAGCAGCAGGCTATGTTTTAGTGGAAAATTTCAGTCCTTTTCTTTGTATGTTTTATTGATTTTATGTATGATATTGGGAATTCATGCTATGATTTAAGATAATGGTCTTTATCGATCACTTAAGCAGTTGTTTAGCTACACAGTAACAAAATGATGCTCCCATTTGTGGAATATGTGATACTGACAGCGGGGAGACCACAGTGCTTCCCTTCTTAATGTTTATTTCTTTTTTCCAAAAGCATATTCGCTGCTGGAAAACAGCAACTGCAAACATTTGTGCTTTAGAAACAATCTTCCCATAATTTTCTTTGTTGCAGCTATTAGTAGCCAATTGTGATTCAGTGATACCCAGCTCAACAAACAGATGTTCCAAAGTATATTCTCTGTAGCATGAGAAAATATTAATGAGATAATTTGAACTATTGTGGAAAAGAAAATGGTGAGTATCTAGTTACTAATGTTTGAAGTTGTGCCCTTTAGTGTTTTCTTGTATTAAGAGACTAAGTGAAGTTTTGGTATCTAACTGTTTGAACACCAGAAGGCAAATTTCTAAAAAGGTCTTAGTCCAGGTTCAGGTTTGCATGTGCACAGTGTGTTTGTACTCAGGAAGAAGAAAGCTGAGGTATGTAATCTAAAAATTTGGTCTCCCATAATTATAAAAAAAAAAAATAAACAGGAAAAAAACCCCAACAACTCCCAAGGACATAAAGCAGTTGGGAGGACAGGGAACGAAGTCAGGGTACAGTATGGTTTTTTCTTTTCAGTGGGCTGTACATATGGGGACTGGTTCTGCTTATGGTTATTTTAGTGAATCTGTGCATAATTAGTCCACCATCTAATGTACAGGCTAACAGTTTCTATTTCACATATATGTTGTATGTGCACTATTGCTCTAGATACAAGTAATTATTGATTTAATTAATTTCAAAGATTCCTAAAAATTTACAGAAGGCACAACACATCCTGTAAAACCACCTTTTCAGTAGGTCATTTTTCCCTGGTTAGCATTTATATACCAGAGTATTAAAAGGCTAAATTTAGTTCATTGCTTTTCCACTAGAGATTAATCTATTTCAATAGGATTGTGATATTGCAATATACATTATGCACAGCATTTGTGTTTAGGAACAGAATCCATTTGGCTGTGCTAAAATGAGTACAGAGTGATTTCTCTGGCTGCTTCTGCATCTCGAAGCAGTGAGCTCTAGAGGAGTCAGTGCTGTCCTGGCACTGTAATTGTCCATACCAATGAGCCCAAGTTTCCTTCCAAAGGAAATGTGAGTGTACCAGGGTGTGGGGCACAAGGATGGCTCATTTCACACCCAGCTCACTGTGCAACTGGTGATCAGCACCAAAGGAACTGCACAAAACAGCGTAGATGCGCTTCAGACACAGGCAGGGAGATTCATCTCACCCCTAAGCCACCCAATGTATCATTTGTTTGCTTGCTTTTCAGGTTTTATAGAAGTCTATTATGCCTTTAATAAGTTAGGATAGATATTGTGCAAAGCTACAAAAGACCTTGCTACCTCATTCTCTAAGAAATACTTTTCATGTTTCTATATGTGCAAGTTTTTATAATCACATGTGAAGGTACCAGTGGTGCCATAAGTAAAGAGAAAGGATTCTAACAAAATCCTCCTTGTCTGTCAAACCCTTTAAAAACAATGATCAGTAATAGGAGAAGGTTACCACAGCATTAGTGTCTCTTGATATAAAAATATATAATTCGTTTTTCAAAAAGAATCTGCACTTCGTTGTATGAGGTGGTGTGCTTACCCCTCTTTGTCTTACAGTCTCTGCAGCTCTTTATCTGCTATGCCCTGTAAATGCATTCATTAGCTCTTGTGCTTCTCTTCTGGGTTGTTTGAACAATGGCATTGACTTCCTGACTCTGACAAAACAGAGAAAATTTAATCATGTTTTCTTTCCTTGGCCAAACCTGAAAACATTTCTCTGAAGAAGTATTTGCAGTGCAGAAATGAGAGATAAAGTGGAGATGAAGTGGAGTGGAGATGAAGTTAATTTCAGTGAAGGGTTTCACTAAAAATCTGGAGGATTTTTAGTGTCCTTCTATTCTGAATAGCACTCCAAATTTTCATACTGATTTTTTTTTTTTTTGTTAAATCAAAGCATAGACTATACAACCTAGCGGTAGAATGCAATTAGAATACTTGGGTGTAGAAAACAATAGTTCATCAAAGTGTACAAAATTGTATAATGTAAAATTCAGCTTTTAATCTCATGAAAAATGGGGTTTTGGATGTTTATGCATGTACCTCAGGAAAGATATAAAAAATTTCAGTATACTGTAATATTGAATTCAGATATATTCATACTGTTCTTTATTTGATTCTGGCCTTCTGTGCTTCCCTGATGATAGCCCTATATCAGAATGATTCATACTGGTCTTGTAATTTCAAAAAGAGTCAAGGACTCAGAAATTCTGTGTTCATTTGTTGACTTCAGCATAGGCCTTCTTGATGCCTATAATATTTTTATGCTTCTGTAAAATATAAGTATCCCTACCTGTGGGTTGTAAGGGTAAGCTTCTTACTGATGGAGGTCCACAAAAATTCTGTAAAAGTTATGATCATACCATCTAGGCAGCCTTACTGATAACGTTCAGTACACTACTCTCTGTAATTTTAAGTGCTGATCTTTTATACCAGATCTAGAATATCGTACCTAAATAATATTCAGACTCCCTCATTCTCCAGCTGAGAAAATTACCTGGTTTAGAATTGATTGATCATTGCTCTTGTCAATGGAATGTATTTTTCTGACAAACTTGATACTTTGAAGGTATGCTCCCAAAAATAAAAATGGTTTTGAATGGCTGCTTCTTCGTGCATTGTGAGCATTATTGCCATGCCTGGGTGTTCTGCAAACCTCCTGCAAAGAACTTTGTAGTCAAGAAAGAGAACACATATCTCAAGAAGAAAAAAAACATACAAGCTCAAAAGGAAATGAAAGAAATATATTAGTGATTTTAAAAGTACTTATAGGGTGTTCCACAATTTTTAATGTTAGAAAGGCAAACTTATAGATGTTTTAAGAAAAGTCCTTTGAAATATTTGTGTGTGTGTATATATATACACAGGAGAGAGGAAAGAGTAGTGTTAAGAAATTTGGAGAAAAATAAGGAGAGGTGCCCATGAGACAAGATGAGTGACTGTAGGAGATTTGGGAAGTATGGCTAGGAAGGGTAGGGAAGGTAAATGACCTCTGCCAATGGTTTTAAGCAGAAGTTCTGAACATATTCTAGAGGCCTGGAAAGCATTGCTAGAAGCTAAATTGAGCTGTTACATAAAACACTGCATATGGTATAAATATGAATGATCAAATTTGTAGTACATAATATCAGTGCTACAAACTTTTGTAAGAAGTTCCTGCATGAGAGATGCGTCAGCTTTTTAAAAGAACCAGAAGTGTCTTTTACTTATACTATTCTTCATGTATCAGCTGTTTGGAGTTCTAAAAAATAAAATTAAGTTCTTTTCATTTGCATCTGAACAGTGATTTAATTGTTCTGTTAGTTACTAACTTGGCCTGAGGTCCATTTTGGCCTTACAGATGAGAAACCTTTATAGTCCCTCCGTACCATGGAGATGGGGTATCATAGATATTTTAAACTTTCGCTCCAAAAAAGCCTCAGAGAAAACTTATATTATCACTTACATATTTTCCCTGTATAGGTTACCAAGGGTGCTATTTCATTAGCCATGGTGTTGTAAGCCTGTGCAAAAGCCCATTTAGTAGAAGCTGACTGTTGAGCAAATTAATTGCTGGAAAAGATTAATATTTATTCTGTTTTCCCAGCACAGCAAAAATATTAAATATATTGTGCAAAATCCATTAAGTGGCATGAAAGACTTAAAGCTACAATAAACTTACCCATTTTTAATATTGTGTTTTTATATATATATTATAAAAGAAATTCCTTTTTTTCATGTCTGTTTATTAAAAAATAAATATTTTAACTGCATCCTTAGAGGAAAAAAATCAAACATAATAGTATGAAAGTTTTTTTTGTTTTGCTGATTTTACAAGTTTCTTCTTATTCTGTCACACACAAAAAAAAAGATGAGAGAAAACAACTGCAAAGCTTCGCACTGTCATCTGAAATCTTTTGATGGTTTTTAGACAAAGGTATTTGCTAAGGACTGCAATGGGCATTCTTCCTTTTCTGTTACATGGTTCTGTGCACTGAAGCCTTCTCAGAGCTGCATTTTGCTTCAACCAAGAATTATATCTTAAATATGAAATTTTCAGTAGCTGAATTGGAAATAAGGTATAAAAAGCATCACAGATGGAATGTTAGGAGATAGGACTCAGTAGGAGGAGATATATTAATGGCTGGTGGATAATTAGCAACAACTTCCTGTCCCAGTGTCACTTTTGCCATGGGATTGATGCAATGAGCCTGTGAATACTTGCTCACAGTTGGATTTTAGTAGGTACTTTGCTGCAGTGGCAGCTGCTGTAGAACATGTGTGCAGTGCCACATAGGCACTGCTTGGTGGGATTTGGCTGCAGTGCTTTGGCTCTGTGTGAGTTTTATCTTTCTCTCATTGTTTATTTGCCATCCTGGCTGGTTTATTTCCACCTTTCCTGCTCATTCTCGGATTTGCTTGGAACTTGGCTGCTGACATGAAAACTTTCTAATTGTAGAGGAAAAAGCCAATTTCTCTTTAGAAGGAGCAGTGATTGGAGGGTCATTGACTATGATGTTATGTTCCTCTTCCTCCAGCATTTCTATTAGAAAGGCATCAGAAGATAAAGTGTGATTAATTAAAAAAAAAAAAAAGATGTTTTGTTAAAAGGATATAAGGAGAAACTTATTGATATGCTAATACTGGAACATTAGAAAGGATGGGGGAATTCCTTAACCTGCATTTAGTAACATGCAAAATCTTCAGGCCATATGGTGTGACTATTGCCTGGTCTTTTTACAGAACTCTGGGGTACATTAGAAAGACATATTGAATTTCTAATGTAGCAGAATCTGAGCAGAAGTAGTGTGTTTTGCCATTCAGGCGCATTCTCTTTTTTGAAAAGAAAAACTAGGTTAAAAATAAATACTGAAATGCTCTTTTTGTAAGGCTTTTTTTCTTCCCCCCAGAAATGAAGCAGAATAGAGGAGAAAAACATAATTAAAGGTGTAATTGATGTCTCAATGAGGATGCTTAGGATAGATATTGAAATATAAATTTCTCTGACTAGAACTGTAAAGAGTGTAGTTTTAGTCTGCAAACTATCAAACATCTTCAGCTTATCCAACCTCAATCTTCCTGTAATTTTAAATCAATGATATATCAATTACTATTATAATTTGTTTTGTTTGTAAATAATCTACAGAGGTAGACACAGATTTAATTTAAACATGGGTAAGAAAAGCAAGAAAATGCAGTATTCCAAATTTTTTCTAGAATCATTGCTCATAGAAGCATCAGATACTCATGTTTAATGTTGGTTTCATCAATTCTTTGGATTAGATTCAACCTGTCTTTAATAGCTTGTGTTTTCTAAGTTCTATAGAAGGTGAGTATAAACAGAGGAAAATTGTGCACCACATTACATTGTACAGTAATATTCCATTGTACAGTAATATTTATGTTCTAGTGTTTACATGTAGATCACTTTTCACAAGGATTTCTAACTGAAATAAAAATCCTTAGAGATTAAGTTTCCAGGGATTCAAAATTATAGATTCATTTGCCACTCTTAATTCCAGTCATTTATGAATATATTACGCTGTTCTTTAAAGCTATCAAGAAACTTTAGAAGATTGTCTTAGATGTTCTATTTTCTGCTACACTTATTCAATAGCAGGTGTGTTTTCTATACTGAAAATATCCTAAATCAATATGAGCTGAGTATGCATTTTATTATATTAATGATCTTTTGGGATAGTACGAAAAAAAACATTTTACATTTGTAAGAACATCTCTTTAGCCAAAATTTCTTTAGGACTTCTAGTATGTAAAGTTACAGAGCATGCAGTGCTGTGTGGATGAAGAGCTCCCCAGGTATACTCTGATGGGGAGACTGGAGCTGTTTGTGTCAATGGTTTGCAAATAATGGTTCTCTGGGAGAATTTTAAATTGCAGTTTTCACTCCAGACTGGTGCTTTCTAGGATGAGCTGAGTTGCTATGAGGCTTGGCACTCTTCAGTGCACCTTAGGCAGCAGTTCTTACACTTCCATTGAGATTGTAACAGCTGGCCATTACAATCAATCAAGTGACATTTCAGGGGTAGTTTTTCTTTAATATTAAGAAGAAAAAAGAAGTAAAAGATATTAAATTGAAAGATTTTTTTTTGCCAGAAAGAGCAAAGAATTTATGAATTTACCTTGGATTATAAAAAACAGAGTCTTGCAAGTAAATCACAAACTGATCGTGCAGTTATTTTTATTTGGAACACTGTGGTATTTTCTATTAATATATACTCACTCTCCATATCAATATTGTATATCCATATACAATTGTATATCCATATCCATATTGTATATGGATATTGTATATCCATATACAATAATCAGTATTGTTCTACATAGGTGTTGGTTATATGTTGCACTATTCTTCTGCACATATGAATGCAGAACACTCAACTGCAGGATGTGTAGAATAGACCATTAGGGGTCTGATCAAAACTTCACTGTCCAAACCATTAAATAGATTTTCCTTGCTTTAAATCAAGTCTTCAAAGCAAAAATGAAGTATTAGAGATGCTAGTGAAGAAATAAGGATTCTAAAGAACAGATGGGACAGCCTTCAAAGATGGTCAAAAAAAAGCCTTAAAAAAGTGAGTTAAAATTCTTGAATATCTTAAATGGAATGGGAAGAAAGAGAGGTTTCAGTCACTGCCATGTATGACTCAACCAGCAAATACAGTTTGTACAGCTTGTTTCTGATTCTCCCAAAGTCCACGAGTCTGTTGAATTAAAATATTATTTTTCACACTGTTTGTGTTTTAGTGCTTTAATGTTCTACTTTGACTCAAGCAGCTAACCCTATATGAGCATAATCATATGTTCATTATATGATCCTGTGATTATATGTAATTAGAGTTATTAATGACACATTCTTACTGTGTTTTGGTAATTTGCTCATTGGTAACAAAGGAACAAAATCATGACAATAGAGGTTGTAATCAGAACACTTAATGCAAGGCACATCCTTAGTGGGGACTATCTGGGTAACTATGTATTTAACTATTTTGCAACCTAATGCCTTCAGGGACATTTAATGATTAAAGCACTGTGCCCAAAGGATCAGAACAGGGAAAATTATATAGAAGCTACAGTATGATGCAACAAGAGTGGTATATCAAATCTCTCTATTGTTCCTGAAGTAATGCAATTGACACTTATTTTAATTAGAATTAAAGAAGCAGTAGGTTCAGAAAGTAATGCTAACCACTTAAACTTCCCACCATCAGCATCTGACACTCTTCAGGGCGCATTCTCCTTTATATGCATGCTTTTTCTCTCATAAGCATAAAGTTAGGGGATTAAAGATCCTCCTCTTATGTGAAAGATTAGTGAAGATGATCAGTTGAAGCACAGTGGATGAAAGCAGTTGGGGAGGGCTTCAGGAAGGGATCTCCTTCCTCTATCAGACAATTGTGGTTATTGCTTTGGCAACACTTACATTTTTTTCTTCTACTATTAGTGAAATTAATTCTCTTTACCTCTTATTCTTTTTAGGGGTCATCACAGAGTGTCTCCAGTGCAAGTGACCTTCAGGTGACAGCGTTAGCTTGACTGGTTGAAAGCAGTGAGAAAACATTTTGGACATTTTGCGACACCTTACACAAACAAACACAGATGGGGTTTGCATCCTGGATCAAATGAAGTCTGGGATTTAACTCTCATTTTTAGAGTTTTAAAATTGAATGAAACTGAGAAATTTATCATCAGGTGCTTGTAGTACTGATTTGTAATTTGTGAAGCTTCATGCAGAACTTCACTTAATTTCTGTCAAGAAATATCCCACCACAAGGGATGAAGAAGTTTATACCAATGGTTCCAAATAAATCCCTTAATCATAAATAATTAAGTAAAACAAATATTTTTTGGCATATATAAATTGAAACATTTTCCTGTGGCTTGAGAGTGAGCATTTCTTATAAACTAAATTGTCTACCTGTCTGTCAAGTAAATGCATCCATGTTACATACTGTCCTTGACAGCTTCTGTTTTTACACAATATTTTAGTCATTAACATCTGTAGTTGCTGGCTCATGGAAATATTTTCATATATCATCTTTTGCTTCCCTGATTTCAGAAAACAAATTCCAAGCAATGGGAAAGCTGGAAAATGTAATCTCCATCTTCTGCTCTAATATAAGTGTGCAGGCCACCTCTTATAATATGTATTTTTAGATTAAGAAATGAAAAAGCACAATAACAAACTGTTATTGTTTCTGAGTTGTTTCAGCTATCATCTCCAAACTCCTATGCCAGGGATTTAAACAAAGATGTCACCTCTGAACTATTTTCTATTTTTTCATAATATAATTGTTTCTCATTATCATTACCTCTAAGTTAATGGAATTGACTGATCCAGCTGTAGATGAATAAACCAGAGCAATTTATTAGAGATGTTTCCCCTGCCTGAGGCCTTCCCTGCTTAGCTTTCATTTTCCTCTACCTTGCCTCTCATGGAGGCCCAGTTTCATCATGATAACCTCAGACCTCTTCCTAGCTAAGTTTCATCTTATTCTTGCAATTCCTTTTTGAATAACGTCTCTCAGATGATTGTTTGGATTGATAGGGAAGCTTTTAAAACTCTTGTTCATGCTCCTAACATCTTATGTCTCAGTTGTCATAATAGAGTTTTTTCCTGGCCTTGACAAGTTTATGACATCCAGGAGAATGCTGCAACAAAGCCTCTCTTGCTATTGTATGATATGAGAATGCAGTGTAGTCTGTCTTCCCCTTCTGTGGAATTGTCAGCTTCTGACTCCCATTATACCTTCATTGCCCACTTGTTAGATTTTTCAAACAAGCACTTTTATGCTTTCTTCTATGTTGACCCTGCACTTTAAAGTTGCCATAAATGTTTAACGATGACCTCATTAAATTCAAGTCCTTAAAATTCTCCCTTGTTTTAATGCCTATGAAAGAAATGAGAAGAAATGTCAGGCTGTGGGTGTCCTGTGGATTTTGCATTTGTTACTTTCCCAGTTTCCTTGTGCACCTGTCTCTGCTTACATCCCACTGGTCTGCCTAGTTTGTTTTGCAGTCCCTGGGAAGTGACAGCTTTTGTCCTTATGCTACCCAGCACGGCATAGTCCCACTCCCTCATTTGATGCCTCACAATGTGGTCAAATTAAATGCTCTTTTAATGAGTAGTACAGTTAGGAACTGAGTTATGAATATTCAACAAGACTGGCTAAAATGTCTAGGTGGTTAAGCCTATCAGTCTTACATAAAATTGCTTTTGTGATAGTATTTAATTTTTTTCATTATCTTTTAAAATTGTTCTCCTTGTGCCGGACATGCCAAGTAAGACTTGATAGATCAGAAACAGGAGGAGCTCCAGTTATGACAGGCCTAATCTCAAGTCTATAATAGTGTTCAGATGTTAGCTGAAGTAAACATTTATGCTGCCCAAAGGCTAGATTTTGGATTTAACCTTGAAATGCCTATACTTCTCTTCCAATTTGTTTTCCTTGCTTATTTGATTTGTTTGGTTGGTTTTGTTTTTGGTTTTGTTTTGTTTGTCATAATCTAGAGGGGAAACTATCTTCAGGAACATAAGGCTTCACAAATAGCTGGTAATAAGCTTTCCATTGTACAGCACACAGGGGAGTTTTAAGCAGAAACTCACTCTATCCCTGAATATTCTGTATGCAGAAATATTTGGGTTTTTTCAGGAGTACGAAGACTGGGATGAGCGGGATGAGACCTTGAACAAATAAGAAATTATTTGAATAGTATTCTAGCAAAATTATGGATGTCTAATGTATGCACATCCCTGGGTTTTTTTGTCAGCAAAAATTGCATTGCACTTAGGTATTAAGCCTTTTTCTCTCCAGCCTGATCTACCAATTACTGGCCTTTTCATTTTGTCAGTAATATGCAAGCTTTCTCTTAACTCTGCTGTAATTTGCAAGGACACAAAGCATTCTTGAAATTACCTACCTGACTGCACTTTGTGTGAAGGACTCCATCCTCTTGGCTGTTTTAGATTAACAGTGAATTACAGTTCACTTCAATGCAATTAGATCTAATGAGGTGCACATGGAGACCACTGGGCCACCCTGTAACCACATTATATGGACATGCAAGTTGCCATTTCAATCAATTGGTTTGACCTCCGAATACAAACTAGGACAAAGCACAAAGGACTGTGTGGCCCCGATGCCTATTTACCTGAATGCAGGGAGAGATGATAATAATTGTCCTCTGTCAGGAATATCTCTTTCTCTAGGGAATCTTTTGAAAAGCAATTCTGTTTGCGAAAGTGTGGTTAATGCGGAAGAACACCTCTGGTGCAGAGAGCTTGATTTGCAAGGTGCAGTTCAAGGAGCAGGTTGAGCTCTGGGCAGGACCCAGCGAGACAATAGGCCACGAAGTGCCAGCCCTTGGGATCACAAAGGGCACACGAGCAGGGCACTGTGAGAGGGCTCTGGGAGAGATAGCAGCAGCCAAAGATTTAGGTGGAACAGCAAGACTTGAGCATGGGTAGGTGAGAGCGGATGGGTGAAAGCCCAGGGGTTCCTTTGCTGGGGGCCCTCAGAGGCACCAGCTCAGGTTGTTTTGGTGTTACTGTGCCTGAATAAATGGGTTTGTGAAACTGAACAGCTAATCTGCTGAGGGAAACCTGCTCTGTGTCTGTGTAGGGAGTCAAGCCGCTGCTGTAAAGATCCTTTCGTCCCAGCAGTGACAGTCTCGTGAAAAGTCATAATGGGAAGTTTCCTTTAGAATTGAAATGATTGGTCATATAATAAGTTACAATATTACTATAATAAATACTTTCTTTTCTGGTATGACTTGACTTGAAGTCTCACCACTGACTGTTAGGAGCCAAATATTAATTTTCAGAAGAAAATATAATTTTATCAGGTGATATTCTGGTGATGAAAATAAAGGAAAACCTTATATAATATTGTTGAAAGTAGGGAAATTTTCTACAAGACAGTTTAGTTTGACTGGATTCAATAACTGTTTGTTGTTGTGTGGTAGAGAAAATATTTTCACTTAGTGTGGAACACAGTTTCCAAGTCCTTGTCAAGTGAATCTGCCATAAACACCAAAGAAAAGGCACTGGACTGTAATTTACAGAGTTGAACTTTCATTGTGAAGTGGCTGTTCATGGGAAGAGTTAAATATGGGGTTAAAGCTACAAGGAATGAGTGTTCTGTTTCCCGGAGAAACTTGGAGCACAGCAAAATGAAAAGCATAAGTTTTGTGTTTGTGCTAATACAGAATTTAAAAACAAAAGAAAGAAAAACAAACAATTTAAAAAGTGGATTAAAAAAAGTAGTTTGGTCCTTCTTAGAAATTCAAAGTAATTTTTAAGTTATTTTATTGAATATCTATATATACTTAGAGATAGCAGTAGTGGCTTGTCTATTCTTTATGCAACATAATATTAATGGGCCAAAAATGTTTGGGAAGTGTACCTACCCAGTATATGCATTGTTAAAACCTTGGCAATTATGGCCTTGTTCCTTGGAGAATAAATATTTGCAAATAATGGCTGAAACAGTTCTCATTAGTCATTTCCAGGAGACTGAAATAGCTCAGTTTTATAAGTCTCTCTGGTATATTTGAGAATTATTGTCTTACAAAATTTGGAATATCTTCTGCACCATCACTTATAAGAGGACATGAGTCAGATGTACAACCTAACAGGAATCAGCTATGAATTCCTGGTTATGAGTCATGCTGAGGAACAATGTCTTGATCCTTGCTTGAAATTGCAAGCATGTAAACTTCCTTCTTCCTATTTTGCTTAGCTTCTGAATGAGAAAAGTTCTTTTGTACTTTAATTAAAGGAAACATCCTAAGAAATCATGCTTTATTCTAGTGACATGTATATTGAACAAGAAAGATAAGCTTTGCGGTAGCTCAATGAAATAATGAGTATTTTATAGACGTTCCCAGGTTAGGCAAAGGTATTTCTATCTCATATATATACAATTTTTTAAAAACCTTTTTCTGTTATGAGTACATAGTAATTTAAATTAATTAAAACCCATCTTCTGTTTCCAATGTAGGTAATCAGTTGATAACAGATATCATTTTCAATGACCCACTGCTAATTGATAAATGCAGAAAGCATGCTGGCTTGCTTTTAGACCTTTTATACTAGAACCTCCACATTATACAGTCTTCCCACTATTGTATATAGTTACCATAATATGAACCAAACTGAGAGTTTAAAAGCTTTCTGTGCCTAATGAAGTCCATCTAATGCCAAAACTGAAAATCAGAACATCCTGGACTATATTAACTGGGTGAAAATACTGGTGGCCTATGGGATAAGCATCCTCAGGGTCTATGCTAGCCACTATGATTGATAAGTGACATTGATAAGTGTTCCTGTGAGATATAACCTGGATTAGAAATGTTTTCAATTACATTTCCTATGGATTCCTTAACTGTACTGTGAACTAACTGGTGTGGATGGCTGCACTTAAATTGGTCTCCTATAATGCAGATTTTTGTATACTGTTCAAGTACATGACGACTATGGTATAAAAGATATTTAACCTTATTCTGTTATTTTCTTACCGAGAATTAAAATCCAAGTGAGTTTAGGTTAAGAATTTCTCTTGTGTAGACTGGGTTGAGATATAAACTTGTAAAGGATTTATGAGTAATTAGGCAACCTGAAATACCCATTGACTTGACTTGTGTTAGAACTCCCTTCCTTTTTCTTTCCAAAGGCTGGTTGATGTCAAAGGCCATCTGTTTCCTGTAGTGCAGAAACATGTAGACATTGACAGAACAGAATTTTAATCTGTTCAGTAAACTACATTTTAAATGTTTGTTTCAAGAATCTGAGTAGTTACTACACTGGAATTTTGAGTGCAGTGATTTTGTGCTTTTTTGTGTGTTTAAGGTCTGAGTGTTATGCTTTATCTCAAAGTAATGAAGCATGGCATAGTCTCTCTGTGCCAGCACTGGCACCTTCTCAGGCTTGTTGAGGATGCCCAAATCTCAAATAATTTCTGAATGAAGGAACTGGATTTGATGTGAAATGTCTCTCAGGAGGAGGACTTCCTTAGCAGTAGATAAGGAGTGTTCAACTGGAGCTCCTCATTCACAGGTGTACACAGAGTCCTGGCACCACACTAGCTCTGTTAGTCCAGAAGGCTGGGCCATCTTGAGAGGTCAGATTATTAATTTCTGATTAAAGAATCAGTGCATTTAGGCATCTCATATTTAGATGCTTTCACTGTTAGCATTAAATAAGAGTATTTTAGTATTGCTAAAGTGCCTAGTAGTAGTTCAAATTTGCTGATGATCACATATCCCTTACTGGCAGATATTATTTAGTTTTTCACATTCCTTATCTAATTCTTGAGGCTAAGCTAAAATTTTAAAACAATTTTCCTCTTTGACACTCAAAGTAATTTTACTTCATTTGTACCAAAAGTAATCTCTCACTATACTTCAATACAAATATTAAAAATTCTTACTCCTATGTCACATTAGACTGTATAATTAAATAAAATAAATAATGAATGGAAAAATTCCAGAATTGCTATTGTTCTGGTCCTTTTTTTTTTTTTTTTTTTTGCTATGCTGTTTCATTGTTTGGTTTTCTATGTGGCAATAGAAAACCAAATAACAGGAGCAATTGCAAAACAACAGCATTTTGGCTTCAAACCCAATTAGAAGAAAAAGCACAATAACACATTATAATATAAATCTGACATGTAGTTTTCCTCTAGGAGATATTCAGTTTTTAGCTTTAAAGAAGTCCCTTAGAAGCTTTAGGGTTCTTAGGATGCCTAGAGTCAATTTTGAACAATTTTGCAACTTACTACAGGGAAGCTTAATTCAAATTCAACAAAACCCTGAAAGAGGTAGTGCTTTGGGGCACTTAACTTCCTCAAAGGACCATCAGTATGAAACCTCAGATGGGGAGAAACAAGATGTAAATAAAATATGTCAATGTAAACCCATGGTAAATAGCAAAAAATAGCTCTCTCTTCCTAAGAAAGAAAAATTGTGTTTCGCACTATCAGGACATATAAATATCACTGTGATAGCAAAATTATGACAAAGCATTGTTTCACTGTCAGAAAGTGGCATGAAGGTCTTCTGTAGTGGAAGAGGTTCAATAATTATTTCCAAATACAAGATCTAATTCCCTGCTTCTTATTTCAAACAGATTGTTCTAGCACTGGCCTTCAAACCTGCATTCCCAAGGGAAGTTCTTCCTGTACTACTTCCACAGAGAACACCTAATGATATGGGGGAAGAATTTTCATTTTGTGGGCTTTTAATGTTGGATGCTATCAATGACACGTGACTCATTGCCTAAGGTACATTGGGGTGTTTTCTGATCTGTGACAAGCTATGACAGCTTTAATGCTAGAAAACAACAAATAATGTATTGACTGTTCTCATGATTAATTTAGGCAGAAAAAACCCAGAAACTGAAAATAAATTCCTGCCCTTGCAGACTCTGTTGGAAGTACTTGGTTTTTGGCTGTCTGCTTATGATTAACAAATTATTTCACACTGAAATTAGCAATAGACTCACCTCCCTGTTTGTATCTAGAAAACTGAGCACCATATTTGTATTAATATTCAGCAGTCCTGATCTTCTGTGAATGCTGCTCTTTCAGTATCACTCTCCAAAAGAGATGTAAGTATCACACACATTTTCATGAATAGATTCAGGTTTCTGAACGTAGCACGTTAATTGTAGCTCTTGCTACATTATAGAATAACATCTGATATAAGAAGCATTTTGAGAATAACATATTTAATCAGGAAGTAAAAGAAAACCACTATTCTGCCCCCAAATTCCTAAAATACTTATTTTTTTCCCCAGATTCTTTATGCAATGGTACAATTGTGACATTAAGACTCTTGTGCCATACATATATACAAGTTTTTAGAATGGCCTAATCTTGTTATTTTTGAAGTGTGTGTACTCACAGTTAATAATTACTATTATGCATACTATAATATAGTTGTATATTAATCCTAGGTAAAATTCTTTTAGACATAAAGTGAGATTTTTAAAATCCCTTTTCTTATTGTTGACTCTATTGGTATGCCTAGAAATTAACAAAAGCATTACTGTATGAACTGAAAAAATGATTTTTGATACTGTTCAGAATATTTTCACTGCAAAAGCCTGAAGGAGCCTGTAGTCACATATCCTGTGGGTTTAATTAATTCTTTATTGAGTATTGAATTATTTCTTTCTTGTTTATTTGATTTGTTGAACTGAAAATTGTGATGAGGAGAGATACAATTGAGAAATGACAGGTAGATTATAGAAAAGGATTATAGATATATGAGTGATAGGTTGATTTAGACTAACTATATATAAAAGAAATTATTTATGCATAGTGAATAGTAAAACATTGAAACAGGTTGCCCAGAGAGGTGGTGGGTGCCCCATCCCTGGAAACATTCCAAGTCAGGCTAGACAGGGCTCTGAGCAACCTGATCTCATCAAAGATATCCCTGCTCATTGCAGGGGGGGGTGGACTCAGTGAACTTTAGTAGTTGCATAGTTCTCTTCCAATTCAACTATTTCATGATCATTATGTAGGATTTTGCTTCCCCTTCTCTTGAAGAATGGAAATAAAACAGGCCCATTTGGAGGTGAGGAGCTGGAAGTGGAGGAACCCTCTGTTGCTCAAGTACACTATTTAACTAACTTCATATTTCACTGTATAGCAGGCCTCTACCTTTGTTAACAATACAAGAACAAGAAAAATCTCTTAAAAAATATGAAACTCTATTTGACCCTTGAAGATATGCACTATCAGATGTTTTATATTTTGAATTTTATTAAGGAAACTTTTGAGATTTTTGTATGTGAACGATGCACTGGAGTTATTTTTCTCTTGGCAATTATTATGTCTCAAGATATTTTCAAAATAATTTTTGATCATTAAAAATAATCTTGAAGTTTACATAGCCTTTATCTAATGTGAAAAGAAAGCTATTTATATTGACTACTAGATTTATATATTTCTGAACGGAATAAAGGGAATATTTAGAAACATTTAATATTAACAACTGTCTCTGCCACTGTATAGCAGAACCTGTACATAAACAAGACCAGTCCTAAGTACAGCAGAAGGTATTGTCCCTGGCAAACATTAACAGGGAAAAAGAGAAGACTTGTAGTATCTCATCACTGTAGCCTGGTACTGTGAGGTCAAAACACTTGTCCCATGTTGCTTTCCCTATTTTCTTCAGTTTGACATGCTGCACTAAAAGATACAGACCTGCTGTCACAATCCCAGGAGATCAAGTTGTTGATTTCAAATATTTTCAGCCCCTTCAGGGTAAAGGCACTATGCTTGCAGCCTCACCAGTGAGCCAGATGAACCCTTGGTACATTGTATAGTCACTATATTACATCTGTCTAATGCTGACTGAATAATATGAAGGGTAGAAAAGATGGTTGTGCACATTCTCTTTGCTTTTTTCCTTCCCTTAGCAGCATGGTACGTGGAATAGGGATGTGTACTGACAATTGTCATTGCACTAATTTGCTTTATATCATTTGCCTTCACACATGTTTCTGTAAACACCTATAAATGGTAATCCTCTCACCTTTTTCAGGATTCATTGATAAATAATTCACCTACAAAAGAGTATGAATGTAAAGAATAAGATTTTTGTCACAGCTGCAGTTTAGTACTAGCATTTCTTACTAACTAGTGTTAATCCTTGCCACTTTGCTACTCTCATCTTCTCTTGCCTGCTCTCTCAGGAATGATCTTGTCTTTCTTTCTGTGTAGGGATAATGATATCTCTGTCACTTTCCTTTTATTGGGCCACAGGTCAGATTTGGGAGGTTTTTCTGCCTTCCTGCCCTTTGATATTCTATAATCTCAGCTATTGAATTGCCTTTCATTCCAATTATAATATACTTTTAACTTCTCTAGAAATACACTGATGTCTCCTTATCTTGATTAATAATGTGCAGCCACATCTCTTGGAATGACAAAAAAATTGCTCTAATATAGAAAAAAAAAATTTACCCACACAATACATGACTTCTATAAAACAGCTTAAATACAACCTCAATACCTCCTCACTTAAGGAATAAAAAATTCTTAAGCATCAATGTGTAGGATTAATTTTGCATACACAAGTCTGGCTCATACTCACCAAGGCACTAAGCTTCAGTTTTTAGTCTGAACTTTATTCACTGCAAATTAAATATAAAGTTACTCTAAACCAATATAACAGAAAATCTATTTTAAGAGTAAGAATCTTTAAAAGATTAAAAACAAACAAACAAAAAAATCTGAAACAAAACTCGGAAATCTCTTCAGAGACTTGCTGGATAGCACCTGTGGTTTGCAAAGGATGACATCACAGAGATGTCTTTGTACCGTGGTGTGGGAAAAGTGAGTGCTAGGAAGAATGGTGTAGATGAACTGAAGTCAACTGCAAGGTACCCAATCCCTTTTAGAAAATGTTAACTAGCTACTTGTAGCACCTTTCCCCCCCCAGTTTTTCTTCTCCTACAATTTTGCATATCCCAACCATTCATTATTCTAGATAATGGAGTTGTTGGGATTTACTTTAGAGAGACAATTTTATTTAAAAAAAATACAAATGAATGTCTTTCAAAGCCAAAGAGACAGCAGCTTTCCTGAAACAAATCAACACTGCATCCCACTGTAAAAATGGGACAGGGTGTGGCAAGGGACCTTTATTTTTTGTTTTCTTAAAAAGGGAAGTCATGCTGTTTATAATGATTTTAATAATAAAGTCTAAATCAGAACACCAAACGCTTATACCTCCCTTGTATTAACAGTTCTCTATTATGCTCATGATAAACAATGATGACTTACCTTAAGGGAAAAGTTCAGATTTTCTCAATCCTTTTTCTTTTTTTTTTTTAATCAGGAATGCTTGTACTCTGTAGGGATGTTTCTATCCCAGATACAATATTCAGCCTGGTGGACTTCATGTATAAGTAAGTGTACCTTATCAAATAGCGAGGGGGATAACAAAAATATTAAAGTTGCAATTTTGGATGCATGCACATTTAATCTTTAGGGACCAGCTTGTATGGGTAGTATAGAACAAATAAATATTTTTTGTTTGATAGTGGGTTGATTTTTTTTTCCTGTGAAAATCAATGGTTCTGTACAGGCAAAGGGTATACCTTAAAAGAAAAATAACAACATTAACTCTGCAGCTACATTTGGTCTGAAAGTAACCTATAATGCAGAACACAATTTGTCAAGACATTCTGACAGGTCTCATCAAAAGTCCAGTATAAGCTTTACTAGTTTGGCTCATTAAATTGAAAATGGGCTTTGAAAAGGTCATGGGGAATTAGAGGTTACAGAACAAATAATCAAACCAATTAGCTATAACTTGAATGTTGTGAGCTGCCTAAAAGAGAAAGCAGACCTGACCTTGTCAAGAGAGGATATTAAAATTGCATACCAAGAAGGAATCCAGAAAGCTTACTACAACTATGTACACTATTGCTGAAGTTTGGGTTTTGTTGTTGCCATTTTTTTTTAGAACAAAAGGACTACAACTCTCTCACCCAACATAATGATCTTCCTGTACTAAGCTCTCTATCTATTTTAGAGGTTTCTGATTCACAGTAAAGGTTGCTTATTTATATTGTGATATTGTACATTTAAGTCTCACAATCTGATCATTCTCACATGCCAAATTGTAAATTAGAAATCACTCCACTCAATATAATTATGTCACTGTAAAAGTGATATAAGAGGGGAAAATAGGACTTTAATGTCCGTGTTAATTTTGATTAAAATAATCCATTCTGTGAAATCTGAAAATGTATACCAAGTTGTCAAATGTTTTTTCTCTTCGTGTATGTTGACACAAAGTTCTTGTAAGTTCTTGTATAAGTTAGCCCCTTTACTCAATTTTATAACATATTAAATTGCAGTACAAGATTGCCTTGAAGAAAGCTGAAGCTATCCATGTATCAATTCTTTTGTTTTCTTTAGTACTGAGCTAAAAGGCTCTCTATTATTTCCTAAAAAAAATTATTTTTTTTTAATTTGCAGGCACATATCAGATAAATGTCTGGTCAAGGTCTGAAGGAGAATAATGTAAAAATAACATAAAAATATGGGTTGTATTTATTTTTTAATTTATTAAAAGATTGTCAGAGGGACTTGGTTCAGATAAGTCCCCTGAAGATTATCACTGGAGCTCATGAGTTTGACCATTGGCTGTCCTTGACTTCTCTGCTTCTCACATTGGTCAATATTTTCAGAACCGTTCTACGGCTTCTCCACTAACTTTAAAAATTTATTTCCCAGTATCTGTAATTAGCATTTTTGCATGAGGGCATGCTTAGAATGATGACTTGCTTTTACTTCTTAGAGATTACTTTATTCTGAGAAAGGTGGATACCAAAAATTTAAACTACTCCCTGAGCTGAGATTATTATGCTCCACTGCCCCAGGTAGAGCCTGTGTAATTCATACCAGCTCAGGATTTTGGCTCCCTCCGCCTAAAGTTGTTAGGAAACTAGAACGTAGTATGTGAAAGTGTTCACTGCTGAGAAGGGGATTTTTCTGCTGGACTAGAAGGCAGAGAATGCTCCAAGTTGCCCTAAGCCACTGAGAACTGGCATGTTTTTCTTACTTAAATGGAAATCACAGATAAACTATTTGAGAAATGCAATACCTTAATCAGCACAAAAGTGGATAAATAGCAGGAGCTGGCGGCGGAAGGGAAATGCTGCCAGTATTGCTGCATGTGTACAGCACTTGTTCTGAATCAGACTCTATTGAACATAACTGCTCAGAAAGCTGGAAAGAAAAATGAATAATGGCATTGAAAGACAAAGGCTTTACCACAAGGCAACATTTGTGCTAAGTGCTTTCAAAGTGCTAAACTATTGTGTTGAATGTCATATGAGGGAGTCGTTGATGAGTTGAAGGTGACAAAAGGTCACTTCTTCAGGGCCAGAAGTGACTTCAAAAAACAGACTTTTCAGATCCAGCAATCTATTAGAGGGGCAAAAACCCATAAGTTGTAGCACAACTGAGTGGTATGTTGAGCAGTCCTGAAAAAAGCCAGACCACTGGAATATGTTTCATAGCAATACTAAATTTATAAACTTCCCACAGCTTACTAAAATAACATTTCAGGATCTATTCAGCTTGTGATCTTACCATGCTACTCATGTTATAGATAAAAGAAAATTGAAATCTGTGTTTTTGAGGCATATGAACAGAATGACTGAATGATATTAAGCAGGACCTGCAGTGAGATCCTTTGTTGAACTCAGCTTTAAAATGAAGGTAAAGAGACGGTTTCAAATAATGTTATTATGGTCTATATTAGTTTCCAGAAATAAACTGTAAGTTCAATATAATTTTCATTGCACCTTATTCCAGTTCTGTAATATTTGGTTTGATTTCTAATAATCCAAGAATTTAGTTTTGAGTTTTATTCTCTTTGGCTAAGTGTGAAAAGATAGGTGTGGCAAAGTGATAATTTTATATCGAGTAATAAAGGCTCCTGTTTATTTGAAGTTGGGTTGTTTGTAGAAAAACACATGGATTGTCTAATTGTCATCATTTGACTGTAATTTGAAATTTTAAAATAAAATATTAACCCTCTTGACATATTATAGTAATATCTTTTTCTGGCAGTTGCATGTTTCCAAGCCCTTTTTTGGTTTTGTGTGTTTATTTCTATTAAAATATTGAAGAGTAGTATATTCTCCATGATTAATATGCTAGCAACGCATATGAACTTGTGATATAGGAACAAATTCCTTTAGGCCAAAGTAGCTGACATATAAACAAAATGTTGTTTCAAATACCCTTTACCTACTGTCAGAATGCATTCTACATCTAGATGGAAATAGTGATATTTGTGTCCCTATGACAACCCTTCTCTGTGGATTACATGCGCTACATGGCCCCTATAGTAAAGGTTGTACTGCTTTCTAAAACTTAGAGCAAATTTTTAGGCCTTGTCCTCTGAGTTGTTTTGGATTCAGGATTTAGGAACATTCTTCCTTCAAAACCAAATAATGAACAAAATATTACCAAAGGCTTAATCTTGAAATGTAGCAAGCAGAAGTTTGCTGGTTAATAGATTTTCATTTTCTATAAATTTTTGAACGAAGTGTAGGCAGACGTCAAATGTTCCGTAGAAGGCAGAGGGATGAAGGTGATGCAGCAGCTATGCCCGCTGCCAGACTGTTCATGGGTAGTGTTTATTTAGACAGATAAATAAATAATGCTTTTAAATCAGCATCCTCACTGGGGAAAACACTGAGGAGATTCTGGGCTATGTTTAGGTTCATGTCTACAAACAGCTAGAGACAACACCAGGCTAAATGTCTTGCCTCAGGTCAGATGTGGTTTATTAATCCAATCTGAGTGGAACCCAAGCACTTGACTTGCAGCACCTTTTCTGAATGCACTGCTTTATTTTTAAAAATGAATAACGTAATCTGTTAAAAACCACCAAAAAGCCCTCATGAAATATTTATCACAAACCAGCTTCAGATGTGGTACTTCAGATATAGCACAGGCTAATTTTGCAATAATATTTGATACAAGCCCTTTTGATAGAGCTGTCATCCTTCAGTCTAAGGGAAATGGTGGGATCTCATCAGAGCTGTATAGGAAGGGTTGGCTTCTTCTTATGGTTTCTGCATTTGTCCTTTGTTATCAGCTGCGCAGAAAATGAGGTTTCTGGATTTTCCCATTTTTAGGATACCTGGAGAAATCACATTTCCTATTTATTGATATTGGTCTAGAGATAAACTCATATCCAAGATAATGTAATAGGTCATAAATTTTTATTTAGAGAGCTGATACAACAAAATTCAAAGAGAAAGAGATTTTTCTGCATTATTGTCATCTACCCCTCTACCCCAAAAGAATATGGAGCAGAATCCTTTGTTTTGCATTAAATGTCTGTGTTGCTGTAAAGTGTGAGGCTCTGTTGATTACAGTAATAGTAGAAAATGAAACTTCCAAGTAAAAAAAGCCTGGAAATTCTTAGAACACCAAACTATATTTCTTCAAAGTAAAGTGGAGTAGAGAGAAACCTCAAGACTTAAAGTACTGTATATGAATTTTTTCTTTTTCAGTGGTTAAATTCTATCCATTGCAGTGAAATTCTCAAAATTGAGAGGAAGAATTATCAAGGAGTCTCAGCCATTTCTACATTCATAGATTGCATGAAAATATGTAAGTTGTCTATCTTCCTTTAATAGTGCTTGTCAGTCCACTGTATTTGACATTTTAATCATGTTCATGTTCTGGATTTATGCTATTTATTTTTATGGTAGTGATCTGAACACTCCCCAAAAGTTTTGTGGATAAGTGTTGTATGCTTTATTTTTTTTTTTAAATGCATGTCCAAAGAGGAATGGTGAAGATCATAAAATATTAAACATGAAATAAAATCTCACTTTGGTAATTAATTGACTAACAGCACCTAACATTGTTTTAACAGAAGTTATCTTAGAAAATAAATTTTTTTTAAGTAACATTCAACCTTACCAACAATTCTGATAAGTGCTGGCCACGTTATCTTCTTATGAGGTGGAACTTAGTCACTGCTTTGAATCACCATGACATCCTTTCTGAGAGGCTGTAGAATCACTGAACTGTTTCTAGGCCTTTGATCTTGAAATTTTAAAATAGAAGTAAAATATGAAACACTTGCATGATCTTGCCAGCTCTAGCAAACCCAGCAAAATCAAAACCAAAACAAGCAAACTGGTTTGGACTATTGTACAATGGGCCAAGTGGGAACTGGCATGCTTAAGGGGGTGAAGGAAAGGAAGAGTTACACACCTCTTCTAGGATATTTTGTGATACTTCTTATAAAATGCCATTAGGTACCACCTTCATTCTGAAGGTCCATGCGAGTAGGCAAAGAAATGTTAAAACCATACATTGAAATAAGAGGCATCCAAGGTTTTTGTTCATTTATCAGAATTATGTATAGGGGAAAAGATTTTGCCCCTAAGGTGAAAAATTGTAAGTATGACCAGTGAGCAAGGAGTCAGATTTCAATAAAGGCAAAATAAAGTTCACAATATCACTGTGATGCAATTTAGAATGCTTGGGCTTGATAGCTACAAAGATGATTTAAAGACAGATAAAGAGAAAATACGGATAATAAAGTGGGTGCTAAATCTTCAGACTTGACAAAACATTAGACATTTATTTGGAATAGAACAGTCTTTTCACTGAAAGCACAGTAAACGAACATGTTTAACTTCATAGAGGCCATTGTTTCAGAGAGGAGTTTGGTGAGAAATTCTGGTCAAGTGGCAAATGTACAGTGAAATGCAAACTACATCCCTTATTAAAAATGTTATTTTTTTTTAACTTCTAACCTTTAAGTAACTTTATGTAATTAGAAAATAATTAACTGATAGCTACATTTTCTGTGGAAGCTTGTATTAGGATATCAGAATTCAAGAGAGGGAAAGCAAACTTGGAGGAGGCATCTTGCAAAAACTGAATCTTGCTGGAGTTGGGAAGCTGTTAAGCTCATACTTTTACACCGATGCCACTTCATCCTTAGAAAGGTAAATCCATTTTTAAATTGGATAACTTCTTGGTACATTAAACATTTCACATTTTTAGGGATTGCATAATTACAACTTGTTGTATATGACACAATGCACAGGAATAATTTTTTAAAAAGGTCAAAGCCAGTTAAAAACGAAGTTCTGCCTTACTTTTGTATTAGACTGATTACTTAGAATTTAATGAAATACTCAACCCTGGAAGAAAGAAAGAAGATGAAATATTGTAAAACTCTACCCAATAATAGATTGTGACAAATGAAATTTATGAATCTCATTACTTGTTCTTTATTGATCAGAAGCTTATCATAGCATTTGAATTAATAAAAGTACAGTTAAAGGCATTCACAAATAATGCTTGGATATAAGTGCAAGTAGCCTTTATTGATTTCTAGTGTCAGCTATGCTTCAGAGAGATTTACCATATGTTGAACATATGAAAATAGGAGGAACAACAACCAAAAAAAAATTCTCCTACTCTATCGGCTAATAAAGTTTTAAATGTTTGTAAAGAATTGAGTGGACTCAGTGCAGCACGTCCATGTGTATTTCATAATATCCCATCAGTTAAATGAACCACACAAATAATCAGTTAAAACCTGTTAGGCACATTTTTTGCTGCAGAATTTATACAAAACACACTTTTACTATTTTATCAATATTATTCTGGGTACTGAGTTAAGTATGTTTTCCATAGAAAAAGCAATGAAAATTAATTTTCTATCTATGCCTCCTCTATGTAACATACCTGCCATGGACACATAACATTACAGTGGGAAAATAATCACAACCAGATTTGGTATGCCTTCATCTTCCAAAATGATTTTCAAAGCATTTTATGTGGCTCTGAAAAGTCTTGTGAATTGTATCATGTCAGTTTCTGGTCATAGGCCAAAGAACCTTCGGTTTCTTACACTACAAGGTAATATGGCAAAAATGTATCTCAAAAACCAAAGGAATAATGCAGTGTAGACACACAGGGTGGAAAGTAAGACTTGACATTGTTACAGGGACCTTGAGTCATTAGGAGAGTGTTAGAGGAATAAAAAAAAAATGTTTGTATAAGATCCAGTCATTTGAAACTTGATGGATATGGATCTCGTTTCACTTTTTACAACTTTAGGGGTAGTTGTCTCCTACAGCACTGGTTCATGTTAACCCATATTCCACTGCCAGTAGGTGCAATGGCTTTTACCCTTAGGCTTTTGCTCAGATGAGGAAGCTCCCAGTATTCAGACCTTTTGCCTACTATATTTGTATGCACATTGATCAGAATTACTCCACTGATCAATTCAAGATAAGTTTTGAGAATTTGTAAATAGTTTTTTTTTAATGGTTGAGAATTTTATGAATTGCACAACTGTTTAATCTTAATAGAAGTGATACAACCTAATATAAAGAAGAAGGTAACCTAGAAAATACCTTTCCTAAAACATACCACTTCCTTTCTAGCAGTTTCTTTAAAACTCTTACACTGGAACTTACCCACATCCACTGGAACTTATCCTTATCCATGTTTGCAAGCCCATATACATTCAGACTGTTACTTCATTTTTAGAGAATGACTTTTGAATATTTGAGATGACCTGTTTGTTCCTAATAAGTTATATTACTTTGTAGAGAAGCAAGGCAACTGGACTTCTCAGCATGGAAATTGTTTATTCATGTCTTATCTCCTCAGCCAAAATTTGTTTTATATTAAGCTTTTTATTATTTTATTTTTCATGAAGAGTCTGCAATTAATCTAGAGATTTATTTGGTAACTGCCTTGTATCATTTGACCACTGACACATATTAATACAGATGATCATTCCTGATATCCCAACTGTTTTGGGTTAGCCTTGGCTAGAAGCAAAATGCCCACCCTGTTACTCACTCACTCCCTTCTCCCATGGAAGTCAGACAAAATAGAAGGAAGGTGTGAAGACTTGTGGATCAGCATGATGACAGCTTAATAGCAAAAGCTGTGCATGTAAGCAGAGGAAGAAGGGGAATGCATTTACCACTAGGCTGGCAGACTAGTTGTTTTCTGAAAGCAGGGCCTAAACATATGTAATGGTTACTTGGGAAGACAAATGCTGCAACTGCAAACATTCCTCCTTTCCCTCCTTTCCCTTTTTACTGCTGAGCACAATATCACGTGGTTTAGGGTGTCCCTTTGGTCAGTTTGGGTCAGCTACCCCAGCCACTTCCCTCCAATCTCTTACCTGCCCCCAGAATACTCACTGGGGAGGGGGAAGGAAAGAGAAAGCACTGAAATGGCTTTACACTGGGCCATTGTCAGCACTTTTGTAGCCACAAATTCAAAACACAGCACCACAGCACTGCTGAGAATCCAACTCCAACTCACTCCCAGACAAAGCCAGTGCGCTGATGTTGACCAATATTATTTGTAAATATGGAAACAATTGTTCATTGTAAAGCACTTCTAATGATGAGCCCTTTCAAGGTAGCTGCTCTTAGGCTGTTGACATGAGAGGGAAAGCCTGACTTTGACAGAGTGAGGGGGAGATAAGGACTGTGCTTACCAGTATACCTTACACATTTTCTGTTTCCTCCTTGTTAATATGTTTCACATGTCATTTGGCCAATTAAAGTGATACATTTGATAATATAATTTATTTAGTAAATACTATATTTAGTTGCTAACAAACATGATGGCCTTGGGAAAGTAAAAAGAAATGAGGCCGGCTAGGCTTTATGCACTGACTTTTCCCATTCATTCTGCAAGCACTAAAGGAATTTGGAATTTGCATTTGTTAGGCTATTGTTAATTTCATTGAAATATGTAACACTTGAAGCATATTTAATAATTTCTATTTTTTACAACACAACTGTTACATAATGTCTATGGTTTAGAAAGAAATTATGCCAGTGCACAATATAGGGTGCATGCAATGAGGGGGGTGGTGAAGAACCTTTCAAAAATGCATCCTCAGATTACTCCATACTTTAAAACAGAGTCTGTATAATCCATGCAAGTCTGAGGCAGAGTGTGTCTGCTTGCATTGATCCAAAGATTGCACCTAAGAGACCTTCCAGCTGGATATGCCAGAGAATACCTCTGATTCAGCTGAGGAAGTTGTAGAGCTGC
>NW_005054534.1:785962-804349 GCF_000277835.1 Geospiza fortis | reverse complement strand
AACAACTCATCCAAGGACTTCAGCAGATATCCCATTAGGAGAATGAGAAGCCAGTCTGCTCTATGCATCTGGATGGTCTTTCTTCTTCTGCATTTCATGTGCATCCCTTACTCTTCAGGAACTACTGTGCTAGTCTTGTTAGGCTGATATTTTTCAGAAATAGTCATGTGATATGTTTCCAATTTTAGAATACTCAGGGAAGTAAAGGGTGTGGGAAAAAGTTTTTAAATTGTCTGGTTTTTGCTATTTCTATTAATGGAATGGACACTTACAGATATAGAACTCTCAATTTCTAGATCCTACACAAAATAATGAATTTGCCACAAAAGGCAATAATAAGACCTTTCAAAGAATTTTATCAATTTGTGGAGAAAAATGAAATTAAACCCAACACAAACAAACAGAAAACCCAGCAAAACAACAAAAAATTCCCAAACTAATCCTTTTAACAGAACCCTATTACCAAAGCTGAAAAATGTAATTGCCTGAAAATTTCAAAATTTCATTTCATTAGAGGTTGCAATTTTCAGTGGAAATCAGTTAACTTGAAACATACTGTAGTTGTCAACTTAAACCAAAACAATCTCATCATAAATTCCAAGCAGGCTGTAGAAAAACATATGGTTTAGTAAATACAATAAACCTTCATTGCTGAAATCATACACATAAACCAGATCTCCATCTGAACTAGTAACACAAATTATAAAGGCAGCCCTTCAATAGGCATCCCCCACTTTAATGAAACACGTCTCAGTTGAAAACTAAAAGATTAAAGAACCACAACAAAAGTTTCCCAAAGTCATATCATTTATAACTACAACCAGTTTCCAGATGCAAAAATGCTCAGTGGTTTCTACTATGAGCTCACAATTCGAACCATGTCTTTCCCTGATCTACAGAACCCTTCAGTCTGACTTTTGTGTGTAGAACTGCCCAAGTATTACAAGTCCAGTAACCTTTGTTGGGACTTGTCATATGTAGAGGAAGTTAATATATAACAATTTACAGCATCAAGACTGTATCTTTCTTCTCGAATTTATGTCTTTCAAATCTGTTCTAATATTTTTTATTTTATTTGCATTAAAGTTAACAAAATACGGTAAACAACAGCATTATAAACCTCCTAGTTTTATGACATCAAATAAAATATTTGACATGCATTTTAAATTCTACTAGGAAAAGCAAGTAAACAAAAAGAAACAAAGATGAAGAGAGACCTTCATATTATTTATCTTGAAGCAAAGGGACTTTGAGTGTAACAACTGTGTCATTATTATTCTTAATATTCAAACAAGGAATAAAGAACATGTTGTTATGTAAGGGTAATTTAACTGGCCTTTTAAGCCCCCTCAAACATTCTATTCTCTCACAGTTTGAACTTTGAAATATTTCATCACCCAGTATGCTCTAATTAACTTAAAAAACCCAGATATGGTTACACAGGGTAGTAAGAGCTTGTGCTCTTTGGATTAGGAAATGCAAAGGAAAGGCATATGGGAGGAGGGAGTGAGAAGAAACCAGGGAAAGAAAGCTCCAAGTAACAGTTACAACACACTGAAAGTTTGGCAAGGCATGACCAAGATGTGGTCAAATTTCTAAGAGTACAGACATCTGAAATATTCAGAAAAATTTTATGATACATCAGCTTCTGGCACTGGATTCACAGATCCTGTTTAATCTTCTGTTCTGCTGTCATGGTATGTTGCAGAAAGAGTGCCATTTCTCAAGATCGGGCATGACTGAAGAAAATATGGAGTTTTTTACAGTCTGTTTCTTCATATTGCTAAAGTTATAAGATAAAGAATTCCAAAACCAGGATCTAATCAAGGCTGAAGAAGGAATATTTAACTTTAAATTATTAGTTTTTGTGACTTAATGTCAGAGAGCACTACTTAGAGTGTGTATATGCATGGATGTGCAGGAATATCTATACTTGCCTCAGTGTTTCACTGTTGCTTTGAGTTTGCTCTGGTGAAGATGGCTATCTGACAGCATAGTATTTGTTTTCCAAATACTTAATTTGCACAGAGCATTATCCAATAGCTTAATGCTGGTCTCCAGAATGCTACCACCTCTACTAGAAATTTTCCATGCCAGCCTCCCAAAATAAAGAATAGAATTCATATAGTAGTGTCAACCCAGTTTGAAAAATCTTCATGTCAGCCTCAACTGTGATTGGTAAAAGGCCAAGCATTTGTCAGATGGGTTTGGCAGTGGATTGAAAATGAAATCTATTTCTGTTACTTTTTTCCTTTTAATATCAAGCATATATTTTTTCCTACTTGGTGACACAGATTTAAACTACTAAGTGACATTTTGTAGGACTGCAGAATTCCATGAAAGATATCTTCTTAAAAACATTTTGGCAACTATAAAGAAAAGTAAAAATCAGGCTGAATTGAAAATATCAAGTTGAGTTGAATTCTTAGTGTCTGTCTCTCACTTAGTTGTCATCTTGGTAAACAATCCTTTTGTATTTACATTTTAGGTACTCCCAAATGATACTGCAGATCTGTAAAAGACACCTGGGGTTTTATTTTATTTTGTTAATTTATTATTTAATTTAATTATTTAATTTATTTATTTTAGATAATGAAATAATGAAAAACACTTGCTTCATTTTTAAGATATCTATTTGTAATTTCCTATAAACTTCTTGATGGCTGAAAGAGGTAATAGGCAGCCCAGTCACAGGGTATTGTTCTCTTTTTTCATCAATTCCATGTTTCAGGTGATGGAGGAAATGTTTTTTAAAGTTTCACAAATACATAATTTTACTCCTTGACGATGGGGAAGGAAAAGACGTTTGACTGTCAGGAATGTTATCTGCTCTAAAGAAAATAGCCAACTGATAACTGCCTAAAAATTGATCACTTAAAGTTGAATGGCCAATAAACAGTTATGGTGGAATGTTTCATTTTAAGAAAATATGGAAGAACACAGGAACACTGACAGTTGAGAGATTTATTTACTATTGTAGCAGAGATAACTGGAAATTAAATCTGTCGCTGAAGTTGCTAAGCTATACTATACAAAAGCTGTTCTCACCTAATAAATTGTACAAAATAGAGCTAGAATGAAGTTTGAATCTCAGAAGGGTCATTTCCTCTAGCAAAATGGTATGATACTTGCTTTAGAGCTGGCTGGCCCATATTCACTCAGAGTGTGAAGTCCAAGAGCTACCAGTAAGTATTAAAAGCTGTCATTACTTCCCGTGTGGTCTATTCAAGTCCCTACTCCCAGCAATGAAGCAAAGAATGCAATTTAGGCTGGGCACTCTGAGTTCTCACCCATTCAAATGTGATGAGAACAACTAGAGATATTAATTTCTATTTTTGCTAAAATTTGAGACATTACAAATGAAGATGAAACAGTAGCACAATTTATTTTAATAAAATTTTTACAATTACTTTCCTAAGATTGCAGAATTTCAATTGCATTATGAAATCGGTGCAAATGACAATAGAGAATTGCTTTCCTATATTAGGAATTATGAAAGGCTGTTCATCTCAGAGGTTTTCTAGTTTCTTCTGAAATTTTTGTCAGGTCAATTCTATTCCTGAAAAGTGTTTCAGCTATAATAAAAAACATTTTCTGAGGGAGATATATTTATTTATATATAACCTTTCCAGGTTCACATTTTTCTTCATGCACAATGATTGATTCAGCAGCAGGGGACAGAAGAAACACATTAAATTTTCAAATTTTTTTTCTCTTCCTTGCTTTGTTCAAAGGTCTCTTGAAGTCATTTGGGAAACACTTTCAATTTAATTTTGCATCACATTCATAATATTTCCTCATCGCCTTTAAGAAAAGTCTTTGAAACTGATGAAAATGTGCCAGAAAGTTCATGTGATAATTCTTTGTGATAGAATTTCCAGATTTTTTTTTAAACAATCCAGTTAGGATTTAGACATTCACACGAGTTGCCAGATTGGGTAACTGGATGCCACTTTGGATATAACTGTGTGTCTGAGGTGTTTGAAGTCTGTAGGGAAGAAAACGCAGAATCTCTTACTTAAGATATGTGAAATAAGTGATACTTCAAAATTTTACTTGAAGTACTAAAACAATAGCTTTAATCTGAGTTTCCCTTCTTCATATTAATGCTGCCTGAAGAGGTTTGCATATTCTTGGCCTAAACTTTTGAAGTGGAGGGAGTTCAGTGGAAGAAAAGTACATGAGCTTGCTTCTAAATTCAGTCTTAAAACTATAAACATTTAATATTTATATTTATTATAACTGTGGCTCCTTCAACCTGTCATTTTAAAAGTGCTCTTATTTCTGCACTGCTTCTAGATGGCTCTGGAGAGGGAGCCTCTTCAAGAACCATCAAAGAGGAAACAGCCAAGCAAACAAATTTTGGAAATGACAGGTCTGCCCAGAATGTTTGTGATCTAATGAAATCTGTAGGTTGAGATACTTTGCTTCATTCATTCAGTCTCCTCCAATAATATCAGCTTTCAGTTAATGTATGTGCCTCTCAGGGGAGGTCATAATAGGAACACCAGCTGGATTTGGCCATAGCAATAAGCACTGTACAAATAAGCATTTCCAAAGTGTAGTATTAAATAGTACCTTTACCTTACTTCCTTTTAGATGGAAATTTTCAGAGTTTAAAAAAATTAAAAAGACAGTAATAGATCTGGATTGTCAATTCAAGTTTTACTGACTTCCATAGCTCTAAGCATTACTATACCACAAATAGTATTTAACATGCTGAAAGAAAATCCCTGTGGCCAGTGGATATTTATTCACATCACAGAGTTTGGCTCAGTTCACCACACTTGGCAATCTTTAGTCAAAAAAGGCCAAGAATATGCTTCTGGAATAGCAGAAGGGCTGCAGGTCAAGACTTGCTCACTGACAAAGGTTTGTGGGGAATTCTGTGCAGTGCCTGTCTGTGTTACACTATGCACTCATGTTGTCAGTCCTTTATTTTCTTGAATACAAAAATCACTCCAAATGTAAAATATATATATTATGTGGGAATGTCTGTATTATATTTGATAGACTTTGTCTTGTAGAATGCCAGATACTGAAATTCTTATATGGTCTCAGTGAGGGGATCGTTTATAAAGCAAGGTGCCAGTTATTACAGCTGTTTTTCATGGCATTTCACAGGGGTTTCGCTTTTTGATGTAGCTCAAACAGCACATGTAGTCTTTTACATGTCCAGCTGGAGCTATGGAATTTATATTAGAATTAGATACAATTCAATACACAAACAGAATGTAGATTTCTGCTTCATAGATATGTGATGTACCTGAAAGAAATTGTTTTCTCTTACTGCTTAAAAAAGAATTCTTCAAAAAGAGCTTCACTAAAAGGATAGATCTAAAATTACCGCCTCTGTGAAAGTGGGGGCGGATTGTCTGTAAAATGAATAATATTACAAGGCAAATACTGGACTCTTAAGGTGAATGACCAGACCCATGTGCCATCAGCTGAACTGATATCCATAGCCTGGTGCTATAATAACACCTACCAAATCTACAAACCTTAGTAGGTAATGCAACACAAGAGACTGATTGGTCCTTGCTGTTATTATTGAAATTATGCTATGCCTTTCTGAAGACAGGATTGGAGGGTTTGTGTGTTTATCAGTAAGAGACATTTACATTGACACTGACTGACAATGTCCTATTGAGCTTCCCTGAAAAGTTCATTGTGACATTTATTCACACCTAATTAGCATCTCTTGGGATTAATATATAATTTTATCAAGCTAATGCAACCTTAGTATAAAAAGATGTAAATTCAATATGATAACAACACGTACCTGGATATTGTAATTAATCTGCCTAAACCGAACATGCCATTCCAAATTTATAATGATCAAGCTTTAAACTCCCTATGGAATTCTCAGAATGTTAATTGGCTATTTTTACTCGTGAATGCTCTCCTTGTTGTTCAAGAAGTTCCCAGAAGCCCTGTTGACCCTGATGGCAGGTAATGTAAGAGGAAAATCTGTATTTTAATACACTTGTGGAGTAAATAATACACCAGATTTAAGTATAAATAATATACTAAGTATAAGTAATATTTTACATATGTTGGGTAAATTGAAGCAAGAGCTTGGAATATAGTCCATCAATTGCTTCTTTATTTAAGGTTCTTTTCTTTACACTGGAACACTTTGTGTAGGTGAGAAAGTTACAAAGAGCATTGCTAACAGTTATACTACAGAAATACAACATTTTCAGAACTATTGAAGGCATTCTTCACAAGGACTGCTCCAAAGAGCAGACTTGTACATTTACATGTAGGCTATTGTACGTTTATATCTTATAAAATGTACTCTTTGTGTTAGAGATTCTTGTCACTATCCAGTCCATTCTTGCCCAGTCCATTTTGCTTGTCCCTTGTTTTTTTTTATCCAGATTATAGCAATAGATTAAAGAACTATGTTGATACTTCTCTTTCTTCTTTACAATATGTTATTTGTTTTCTCTGTTTCTTATCTGTTTTCAGATAACTAAAATTCTTGAGTGCCACAAAGAAGCTTAAATGTTCCTCTTATAAATCTTGTCTATTTTTGTAACATTTCTGTCAATGATTTGCATGGGGAATGATTCACAATCTCTTAGTATTCCACGAGCTTAATAAAGCATGGGTCTTACAGATAGAATAGAGTTTTTAGGTAAAATGATGTCTGAGTTCCACTGTAGATAGCATTTCTCAGGTCAACTGATGCTATGTATTCTTTCACCAGACTCTACATCTACACTGAGAATTAGTTCAGCACAATAACTGCAGATCCTGCAGCTTTAGAAGGTTAACATGATTCTTTTGTTTCAATCTTGCTTTGCTGAATGTTCATTGTCTATGAACTTGTGATTCAACAAACTGTCAGGATTCTATTTGTTTCCTTCAGTTTTGTTATTAGCAAAATAAAAAATTGAATTTTCAATATTTGACGCAAAAACGTGACTAAGAATGCCTGAAATAAAAAAGATATTTATTTCAGAAGTCCTGCTTCAGTGCAGTGGAGCAAGGAGAAGACGGGTTTAAAGAAAGCAGGGTTTTTTGTATAAACAATGAAAGGCACTACCATTTGTAAGAGATGGTTTCTTGGAGGGTGAGACACCCAAAGAGTTTAGCCATGTTTAGGAGGACAGTGCTGTGTCACATGAGATATTTGATGGGCAGCATTGCTTTGAGCTTCTTTTCTGGATAAGAGAGAGCTGAAAATAATATGGCATATGAGAGGTATCAGGCTGCACAAGATATATATGAAGATGTGCATTGAAAAGCAAACGTGTCCCTTCAGTGGTATTTCAGTGCATGACCAATAATATAACATTTAATTTTGTAATGCAGTTTTTCAGATGAGAGCAACTGATTTGTTAGTGTATTTTGCATCCTTATTCTAATATCTTACCAATTTGTCCTAAATGCCACCCCCAATATACTTGAATTTTCAATATAGGAGAACAACAAAAACACATTTTACCTTGTTTGCTAGACAGCTGTTTGTTGGTGGTGTATCATCGTCCGTTAGGGAAGGATGTTTCTTTCATTCCAGTGTGAAAGTTCAAATCCTATCTTTCTTCAATTATAATAAGAACAGATTTATTATTGTTTCTTATTCATACTCTGTCATTTGGTGTTAATGTGTGATGTTTGAGTGCCACAAAGTATAATTTTCTAATTGCTCATACTGTGAAAAAACATCTTTAACACTCTCCAGCTATACGTTTAGGCAGCTTTTCTCTAATTTATAGAGATTTTATTTAATTTGTGGTTTTTGGAGTGCATATAGAAATGAGCAGGAAGGCACCAAATTTTGGGTTTGTCGTTCATTTGAAAGCTTTTCAGTTCAATAGACTTGAAATTTGCAATGATGTACCTGAAAACTGAATTAATCTCTGGAAATCTGTCTATTCTCTGATGCTTTAAGTTGTGGTGTAAAGATGCTTTTTTTTTTTTTTAACTAAAACCCAAGAAGCACAATTTAATTGCAATTTTATGCACAAAGAGCAATAATTTTCTTCCTGACTGACAGATTCTAAATGGTTGTCACTTGTAAAGTACATAACTATCACTTTCAGGTAGTTTTGTTTGAGTTATGTTAACATTGCAGTTTCTTGTGAAAGTTACAGAAAAAATGATATTTGCCTTAGAAAAGAAACAACGTATACTTCTATCATGGTGAGGGAAGGGACATAAGACAATGTCACACTGCTAAGTTCATTTTATTGAGTGAACCAAGCAAGGGACAGGTGATACCAAAGAAAGCTTTTCACATCACAGACATAAAATAAAATAAATCAAATTAATTCTTTTTGCTGCCTTCAAATTACAACCAAAAATATATTGTAAAAGCACATTTTATTGAAGCCTGTATTCCCCAACATGAATACCTTGGTTAATAAGCCTGTGAATATGCTGTACTTTTGCAAAACTGAAGTATAGCAAAACTTAATTTTGAGCTGGTTATTTTTAAGAAAGAAAGTTCATGTCAATATTGTGTGAAGAATTATTAAACTGTTCAGCTCCTTTCTCAGGTCTCTAGCTGAAAAATAAAAAGGAATGCTGGAAATTTCTTGATGCTCTCCACCTTCAAATTTTAAAATGAACGATATTTTTTCTTCTTTGAAGATGCTGAAAGAAATGTAGAGAGACTAACTAATTATTGGGAAGTAATAGAAGATTACTTGTAAGATTTTTGTGCAGTTCTGTGCTCAGGTTCTATGAAAATAGTTGGGAAATGGCACGGTAAATTAAGGTCCTGGCACAGTGGATTAAAGCCTGTGCAAGTAATTCTCCTGATGTGAACAATCTCTTTGGCTTCTTCAGTCAAATAATGAGCCTATTTTAAAATTCACTGAAGGGAATCTTAGGGCTTCCAGCATTAGGCTAAAAATAATTGTCAGTGTGAAAAGAAAGGTTGAGAAAAATTGGTTTTCCGTATTGCAAACACATGATTTTTTTGGTAGCAAGATTTTGTAGTATATTTCTTATACTTCATAGAGTGCATTGTTGTGAAAGTTTTAGTTTTTTGAGATTAGATCAGAGTCAGCCAGCGTGGGGTCTTATTTTTATTACTCATTTTATCATGTAGGTAGCATAGAGATAATCCAGAGAGCAGAATCTCACTTGTAGGTGTTGTAGATGTATTGACACTGCCACAGTTTTGAAAAGGTCAATGGGATAAGACAGAACAAAAAAAGTGTTTTCTTCATTTGATGCGTGGAGAACAGGAGCACAGAAAAGGCAAGTTAAAGCCAAAATTTCAGCCATGATGGCAAAGTGATCTATGTTCTAATTTTCTGATATCAAGTACTGTGGGTAAAAATATTTATAATGTGAGTGACGGTCTTTAACCTGTTTTTCATTTCAAATACTATGTCTTCTCTCAGGGACATACCGTTTTCCACAGATAATTTTATAATGTGAGTTCATGAAAATCTCTTTGAATTCTTTGTAAAGCAGAGGTCAGATTCAGCAGTTTAATGCACCATCAAAATGCAGGCATATATATGGATGTTACACTAATTTTTTAATTGTCATCTGGATCTGTCTTAAATGACAGAAAATTACAGCTTTATTGTATTCTGTGTTTCCAGGGATTAAGATCTTTTCCTGAATGAATAATTTTTCAAATTTGCTAGTTTGAATGGATCTGTCAATCCCACGTCTGAAGATTTAGGAGTGTTGAAGTTATATTGAAGTTTTAACAGAGATTAATATTATTTCATGTCCTGTGAAATGAAAATTTGCACAACTGGCCTCCATGTTACTTCTAGCATTGCTGGTCTTAGTCTCAGGGTTCAAATTATCAGAATTTCTGAATTTGTAAAGAAAGAAATGTCATGTGTCTACGAAACAGTTGGGTTTTAGGAGTGAAGGTCTCTAACTAGTCTATTTTACTCAAAATAATTAGAATAAAAACCTGCCTTTTCTTATGTTAAGAAACTTGAACTAAATTTCTTCCAATTATCTAAGTTTTCTTAAGCCTGAAGAAATGTTTTATGCAACTGATGTTAAAATAACTGCTTTTTTGTATTTTCATCCAAAATTTACAAGACTAATAAAAGAAATATGATGGGGATAAGGGGTAAGATGTTTTTACCTTTGACTATACCTGATTGTTTTAGAAGCTGTTTGGTTATTTTTGGCCTTGTGTCTTTTTAGTAAGTAGATAATAAAATCTATATGTACATTCATCTTGTAGACCATGAGCTGGCATTTTGGATGTAATGTGTATGTTAAACACATAATCTGTGCTTGCTTGAAAAGATGAATGGACTTGAAGCTGTTCACCAGCTTGAATTAAAATCCAGGAGAACATTTGCTGTGTAATTTTAAGTGTTAAAATGTAAAATGTTCATTAGAGCAATCGCTGAGAGAATTCAAAGATCCCAAGACAGTCCTTGACAACACCCTTGGGACTCTTTTTATAGGTAGAAGTATATGCTATAGAGCCCACTGATCTGGATTTGCTCCTGCCTTTGGGTGGTCCAATGAGGGTTTTAATTACATGAGAGTTATAATGCCATGGCAAAGTACTGTATAAAAGTATCCCAAAGGGTTGTTTATCTTCTCCTCCTCAAACGCAAAGTATTCAAAATTCCCTCCAGTTCTGTGGGGATAATGTATTCCTCTTGCCTTTAAGATTCTTGCAAAATACTTAACTTTGTGGCACCCTGTTTAAGAAGAAGATATCAAAAAAAAAGAAAACAATTATTATAATACACAACACAGCCTGGCATCTGAATCTGTACACATTAAGTATGTCAGTTGTCTTCTCATAAGCATATAGTGATGCCATTGACATTAGAACTCAGTATAAAAAGGTAGAATATAAAGAAATTGAAATTATTTCCTTAAAAACTTAATCTGAAACTAGTTGCTCTTGTAAACTCTATCTTCTTCTGAGAAAAAGCAAGTTCCTTAATATGTTAGACCACTAGACAATATTTTTTCCTATTCACAGGAGTTTTGAAAGCCCTGTTTTGTCCTTGGTTGTAATAAAACTGCTTGTGAGTTGACAAACTGTATTTTGGTTTTGCATGAAGTATCTAACATCCTAACTTAGGTAAGTAATGTAAACTTGTGTTATCTCTCAGCTTTGAATCCTTTGTATTAACTGACCCACTTAGATTACAGAAATTTAGATTACAGAAATTTCATCATCATATTTTTCCCATTCTCAATGGTTTTCCATTGAAATGAAAACAAATATGTCTTGCAGTGCCACATAGATTGGAGCAGTATTTGCCCAAAATAAATTTAAATATTGCTGTTGTGACTGATATTTTCTGGCTTTATAGTCATCAGTATGGCAGCATGATATTTTACCTAACAGACACATAAGTCACTGTTCAGCAGCAGTGTATTATGGAAAAGTTTTCAGATGCCAAAGATGTTTTGTATGTGAAGTTCTTTCCCTTCTTTAGTGTTTGTTTTGGATTGAGTTCTTTCCTTTCACCCAAGGTTGAGATAAATCTGCTTTTGTTCACTGTAAAAAAGAGATGCTGATATTCATGCAAGAAACTCTTAATGGTTTAAGTTTGTGTGCAATATAAGCAGGAAGGGGTGAAAGGATCTTCCCCTGCAGCTTTCTGGGAGGACATCAGGTAAAGCAGCAATATGGATATATGGATGTAACACGTTGACTTGGTAGGCTGTAAAGCCTCTGCCCTCCACATTCTTGTCTGGTGCCCCTTTGAACTCAAAGCAAGCAAACAACCCCCCCTAGACAGTTAACAGCAATAGCCTCTGAGTCAGTAGGCCTGCTAAGCTTCTACTTTATTGCAGCTTTGAAACAGGAAAAGACAAGAAGGCGCTCCATGAAAGGCTATATTCTTTCAGCCACTCTAGTCAGAGAACAAAGGAAACCTCCTTTTTGTCTAATAAAGACTGAAGGGAAGAAAGAGACAATGTCGCTGTTAGAATTCTCTCACTAATTGCCCAGAAAGTACAAAAAAACCCCAGACAGTCGCAGTAAAGGGGATAAAAAAAATTCTCTGGAAATTAATGAGGAGATAAAAAAATATTTTATAATCATGTTCACTGAAGGAACCTGGCCCTCTGACATCTCCCAGTGTCTCCTGCACTATAAGGGAGAGTTAAGGGACAGCTTCATAGAAAGAAAACTGTTCTGTAATTGTGTTTATTGAGAAAGTAAATAGATTCCTGCACAGCAGAGGATGTTAGACAGCACGACATTCATCATGCCGTGATACTTTGTCTTTTCTACTGTAATTTTAGTTCCTTCCTTATATTTGAAGGGGAAAATTCCACTGATATTACAATATATTACAACTTCCACCATTCTTGCAATGGCACCTGCTGAATGCTCTGGAAGAAAATTTCTGAATAAATAAGAACTCTTAAACGAGTTATATCAACATTTTGCTTTGGGGACATGCATGTAATAAGAGCAATAAAATAACCTCAGATACACTTTGGGATGCTTATATCAGCAATATTCAGTTTTCATACAACAGTGAAAAACAATCTACTTCTCAACAACTTCCCCTATTATCAGTCTGCAGTAATGACAGCTGCAGCCAGTTGAAATATTTTCTTCTTAGTGTCCTGATCCAGCTGTAGTTCCAATCCAGCCAGTTCATGTAGGTTTCTAGATTTGTGTAAAGGAAATTGAGAGAGAAAAACAGAAAAGAGTGTCATCAATCTCAGTCCCAAGACTCTATCTTGGTGGACAGAGAGGTCATACAGAATATCAGGCAAAGGCTGGAAGGGACAGGTTTTACAAAACAAGCATGAGCTAAGAGTCTCCAGGCTTACTATCATGAAGAATTGTATCATTGACTAATCAAGGAGTCAATATTTGTTTATTTAAAATATCAAACACTTCTAAGGTTTGATCAAAACTTTTGCTTATGTCTCATCCCTTTGATCTCCTCCTCCAGGGAAATACTGTCTTCCACATTCAACATTTTAACTAGGTGAGCATAGTCTTTTCACTTTAACACCAAGAAACATACCTTCAAAACTGCAGACTGATTTCTCAGCAGTTGCATAACAGGTTGCCACACTAACGCAGAGGAAAAAATGTTATGTAAGTGGATACAAAAATTTACAAGTTAGCCCATTAACTTCAAGCAATACTTTGTGACATCCTTAAACGTGGTCTGTACGGAGATGGGAAAAATGGTGAAAATTGATCAGTAGGCCAGAAAAGATTTTTTTGGTTTTTTCTTTTATTTCAGCATAGTATAAATGGGTGAAATTTATTTATTATAAAATTCTTGCTTCTGCCTTAGTGATTAGATTTACTATTTGAGCCTTACTGGTCAATGAAGCCAAAGTGAAGAAGTTGTTTACTGCTGTTTATTCTGAATCCCTTGAAATCTTTTCAAAGAACTTTTAATGAGAAACATGAAGCTTATTTGTGCAATTTATAGCTGATTTTGGTGATAACAGCCTCAGGCCATAGCGCATATGACCATGGGTAAATTGTGTAACCATGTGATACAGAACTTCATTTTGTACCTTTGATCTATTTACCTGCCCTCTGCCGGTGAATCCGCCTCTCCCAGGACTTCCTCTTCAAAACTTGAACCAGGTTCACACAGCTGCCATTGCAATAAAAGATTCTTTTAGAGTCCTCCTTTCCTTCTCCACTGGAGGTTATACCCACCCAGTATAGGGAAGGGAAGCATCAGTCCAGTGACAGCTTGCTTAGATGTTCAACTGTCATGTCTCTAAATGTGGTTAACGCACATTTAGTCCACAAGGTTACAAACTGAAGTCTCAGCCATCAGGAGGGGATGATTCCCAGATACCTAATATAACCAGGAATATTCTTCTAACAGATGGGACTATTCAGACATATGATTTTCAAACATAATGTACTTATGGAAACAGAAAAAGATATTTTCTAAAAGTACTACTGAAATAGTCAGCATTCTACAGACAGGAAAATTCAAATTATAATGTCAATCAGTATATTATGAAAACCTTTCCACCTAATGTTTTGAAGGTTTTCTGTTACACACCACAATATTGTGTGTTCTGTAGCTGTTATGTACAGGATTTTGCTGGTAATTAAATGTCAGGGGGTTTTAATTTTGTAGTGGGGTGGCTATATTGAACTTGGATGTGTGTTTATGTTACAGAAGTCCATATGTGTTTCTCCAAAGGAAATATGTAATTTCTATTAATAAATAAATGCAAATTATCAGAATAAAAGTTAGGGTTATTTAGAGGTCATAAAAATTCATGTCCTTATATAGATATAAGTAGACATTTGCCAGTGATTTTGCTTAGAATGTACGATCAGATTAAGATATGGAACATACCTTTCACTGTAATTGCAACCTATTTTTGATATGTCACTGTATTTACTACTTTCTCATATTTTATTTGACTCCCATTTTCAAAGGTAACAAGAACAGACTAGCTGTGTATGGTGTTTTCAAAACTCTTTTTCATGCCCAAACCCTGTTTTAATGTGGACATTATCTTTTTATAATTATGTTTTCAAAAGTTATATGAAGTGGGTTTGACGAGTTTCTAAATATCCCTGCATATTCTGTCCACACAAAGTTTTCTCCATTTTAAATCATTATATTTCAAAACATTTAATTTCTTCAGAGAGAGAAAAAAATACCGATTTTTAACAAATTATGAGAAGCATACACTTTACATGGCAATACATGTATTTGTACAGATAAAACTGTACAAAAGCTTTTAGCAATGTACTTGGCATCAGACTAATAAAAATAATTCTTCCTTACTCTAAACAATCTTCCAAAATTAAATTTTGCACTAGGGAACAATAATCTTTCTAGAAAATGTGACTTGTAAGAACAATAAATCTACTTTTCCTTCTTAGGTCCACGCCTTCATCTATATCCCCAGAAACAGATACTGTCTAAAAACAGGATAGTTTAAAAACACAAGTAGATATTTATTTGTTGTTTTGCCTAATTTTCTGTGATGTCAACTTCTAAATATTTGTTCCTTTTTAACATAATGTTTTGAATTTAGCACATGACTACAGCATATGTCTGTGGAACAAGAGTTACTTCTGACTCTATCTATAGAAATTCCATATGTTTTGAAAAAAAGAGAATAAAATTTTGCAGTATTTCTTTCAGTAGCAAGGACTCTTTGTTGTACTTCATGGCCAATCCCACATAAATATGGAAAAAATGGCAATTGCAGCTGGACTGAACTTCCAGATGAATAGCTTAGCCAGCTGCGAAGTCATGACCTCATCTGGTTTCCAGGGTCTTGTGGATGACTGATTCTTGTCTGTAGAATGTTTTTTAATCCCTTAAACCATAAAAAATTTTAAAACCACCCAAAACACCAGTATATCAGCACTGGATGAATACCTTGTTTGTTACGTAAAATAGTTGTTATGTAGTATGTCTTAAATGAAAAGTAAATTCCCCTTGACATATAAATAGAACTTTTGCAGACCTGATGGAAAAAGAATTTGGAGAAATAACAATATTAAGCATGCCATGTGCAGGTAGGATTACATTGAAAGAATTTTAATGTGTCCTGAAGTTTGTCTGATAAATAATGAAAAATAAATATATAGTAACGAAAATGTAAAAAATCAGGAAGTTATAATCTCTAACTCCATGAACCTGCCTGTGCAGTTACCTTCATGGTTCTAACTGAAATCAAAGTGTCTTGCTTTGTTTTACCCACATGCAATGGCTTTTGTAGCACTATTGTAGACACACTGGCAGGCTTTCTAAATAAAAGAATGTGTGAATAATATAATTGACTTTGACAAAGAAACTCAGAGTTAGGGCCACTAGTAAATGCTACAGACATGATTTTGTTCATTATGCTCTCATTTAAACAAGACACAGTGATGAAGCTCATGGGTTGCAGGATAGGAACAATGGTCTAAAGCTGCATGTCTTTTAGTCCGCAGTCAGGAAATTATGTACCTTGTAAGAACTCTAGAAAAAGATTTCTCAAGACGTAAGGTTTAGAATTCATGTATTTTGTGCTATTTCAAATGGATGAGCTACTACTCAGTCTGAGAGAAAAAGAGGATAATCTATAATCCATAACATATTTTAAACAATGGACCTCCTCACCTTGCCATTATGCAGAGTTGATTATCAGCAGAAACTGTGCACCACTGAAGGCAAGAGCACCCACAATCCAGAGCTGTGTTTTTGAGTTTTTCAGTAGTATTTTGTGGTGTTCAGACACACACTAGTCTATTACCTTAAAGACAGAGATTGTACCACATGGTATCCCAAAGGATATATGACTCCAAAATCTACATAATTATTTAAAAGCTTTTACTTAAGTATAGATTAATTTATGATATCCGTACACAAAGTTCTGAATAAGTACTTGGCAGTGCTGTAAACTTTGTCAATAAATTTATTATCATTTATGGCATCATGAAACACTACAAGATTATTTCAAAAAAGCTGGAAAATGAGAATACTGGAATTGTAAAATCAGAGAAGGTCAGTTCTTCCAATTTCTTAGGCTTTGAGTTAGGCTTACAACTCCCATTATTAGCAGATCTGTGAAGCTGAATTGTGTCTCATCTCGTTTACTGTGCACAAAACTGGGAAAATGCTCTGACAACTTGGCTTCTTCAGTCTCTGCTTTATTATTTTTATTTTAATCCTATAGAAGTAGAAAGAAATCAAGATGAGACAGTAAGGTTTTTAACAGCATTGATGTTGCAGGCTATTTTTGCTGTCCCAAGCAATTCAGAAATACTGCTGTAAAAATGCAACTTATGTTTAATAAAGATTAATGCAAAGTTATGTATCCTTTTGCTAAAATATTTAATACAGCAAAACTGAATGGCACAATGTCTAGTGATTGAGCCCTGAATTGCATGTGAAGCTAATGATAGTTCTTATCTCATATGCACTTTGCAGAGCAATGCTGGTACTTTAATTTTGAAGAGAGTAAGATAAAGGTTGTGGAACCCAAAATTTGTGTGAAACATTTAATTGCACATGTATCAAAAGCAAATTTCACCATGAAATCATGGACCCTGAAGAAATAATTGACAGTTTGAACTGTCACTTCACAAAACCCTTGTCAGAGTATTGTACCCATACCTGTTAATAGGCAGGAAACAGAGGTTAAGATCTGGCTGAAATGAAGAAACATAATAAAAAAAAAAAGAACAAGTTTTATTATTGAGAACAGAAGTAATTTAGAGGGGGTTTTTCCCTTTTGTAGTAAGGATGCAGGTAAAATTTCAGTAGAAATAACTTGAAAACTGACCTAGGCACAGCTGTCAAAGGACTTTATGCTCTATGATAGAATCAAAATAAACAAAATATCAATTTGTCAAGGTAACAGTCTATTTTAATAATAGCATCAAACTTTCAAATAGGCCTCACTTCCACCTCAAAAACTGTTGGTATTGCTTTTATGTACAGTTTTCCTTTGTATGAACCTTATGGGTACGAATTGTTGGCTTTGAAATCTTACATAGTAAAAAGTGGCATGCAGAGGTATTCCAAAACAGTTCTAAAACATCTACTACCTTTTAGCACATTTCCACTTTCAGGAAGGCTTAGAGCTCCAGACAAGCATTCCCAGTGTGAGAAGTGTGGATCACTAGGAAGATAAAATTACTGAAAGACAACTGGGCTCCTGTATGTGCTGCAACTGCTTCATTGCACCAACTGAAGTTTTGAATTGCCTTATTGAAAGAAGTACACTTCAAAAATTGCATGCTGACGTTCTGTGGTAAAGCAAGTGGATGATGAGGAAGCAATAACTTTTAGTGTGACATTGAAAAAAAAACAGTAATGCTTTTAGATGACATGCTGAATTCCATCACTCTGAAAAACCTACATTTAAAACTTTTTAAAACAATTGAAATTTTCCAAGTATTATTTTAGAAAATGTTACATCATTGATACATATTTAACTAGGGATTTGGAAGCCGTAAGAGCAAGAAGTAAGAAGCAATCTAAACCCTGTTTCCAGAATGTAGGAGTTGTGAGAACTACAGAATTAAGTGAAATGTTTACTTTTGTTTTTGATCTCCACATGATACACAGCCTATTTCTGAAGTTGAAAACTTATCCTTATGGCAATTAAATGTAGGAATGCCCATGTTGAAGCAACAAATCATTAAAAGTGAATTAATTCTTTCAGAACACAGGATAGAACATTGGTCACTTTTGCTATAATAGACTATATCATGTGCCAAATGTGAACATCTTAAATTATCTTTGTGATGTAGTCAGTGTATATATGACAAATGCAAGGAATGAACAGGTTATTGGTATTTTAGCAAAAACCTCTGAATTCAGGAAATTTTGAGAAGAAACCTGTGAAACTGAGGTAAACTGCCTTGCTTTCCTATATGAAAAAGATCAGTAATCAAGTTCTGAAAAAACCCAGTCTCTCAGCCACACTGAAGACTGTTGGCATTGAAGAGTCTCTGGA
>NW_005054534.1:713925-785952 GCF_000277835.1 Geospiza fortis | reverse complement strand
TTGCCATTTTCCTCTCATGCTTTTTTTCATGCTTTGTCTGATTGACACTGAGTGCCCTGTGTTTGTGTTGGCTTTGCATGGTGCTGAATGCATGGAATGTGCCATTTCCCAATCACTCTTGTCAAATTGTACGTTTTGTAGTCACATATCAGTCTTGTATAAGACAACACAAAAATTAGAAATATTCTTTTCATGTGTACCTGCTCAGAGAAGGGAGCAGACACATGAAGCAGTGGTAGTTCTTGCTAATAGACCAACTGTAACATACAGTGAGGCTCAAAGAAATGTCTGGCTACCTAATTAACCTCCCTTCACTATCCAAATTTGAAGCAAAAAGTAAAATTAACAAATGTTTTAGGTCAGGTAAGCCTTATTAGTCTTTTAGTATAGGTCAGGTACAGCTGGCTAATTGTGAGAAATGCACTTTAATTGCTGTCAATCTAGATAGGTGTGTGATAAACCAACTTTTCTTTTATTACACTTCCATGCTTGAATGCCAGGCTATTTACGCACCAGTTCCCATCATTGGTCATTGTGTAACCAGACATTTCTGGATTAATTTAAGATTTAATTTAATTTAAGATTTTAAAAAGAAGTAATAAGAAGTCTACTGGCAACAATCATATTATTAGAGAAAATTCTATTTCTGTAAAGCGAAGCTTTACAAGTCCTTTCCATTTTTGCAGGCAGGCCTCTGTTTGAGATAGGAGGAACACTTGCTGATCTAAGCTGCAAATATTAAAGAGTGCTTCAAACCAGGTAGACATGGAAGTGCTGTTTTTTCACTCCACATTGTCACTGGAAAGACAAAGGAATGGCTGCAAGTGCCATTGGGGCCCAAGTGAGGAGAAGTTTGAAGGGATGCAAGAACTGCCCAGCGAGTAGCACCCCTAATAGCTTCACCCAAAACCTGACAGGGAATGGAAATAGGTAATTAAGAGATGGTTAAGAGGGGTTAAACGGGCACGTGTGCAAGTAGATTCGATCTTATGAAGGAGACCAAGAGCAGCAGCTGAAATCAAGGGGAGCTGGTATGGGCTGTGAGATTCTTGTGGCCAGCAGGTCTTGTTTGCTAAGTGTTACAGCTGTTTACTGTTAGCTTTCACATTGTGTGGCATTTGGAATGATTTTCACGTAAGTGGGAGCCTCATCCTGTCTTTATAGAACAAAGAAAGCTAGAAATTAGATAATTAGCTTTTAAATCCTGTCTGTTGCTGAAAGGAACCTAGATGTGTCACTTCCTCAGCTGAAGGTGCTGTCAAGCTCTCCCACTGCAGCCACAAGCAGGTACAGCAATCTATTTTTATATATGTGTATATATATGCATACATACATTCATATGCATGTCAGGGCTCAGCAAAGATTTTAGCATGCTTTGTCTTGCCCTTATCCTCAAGCCTGACAACAGGATTGCTAGCTGAAGCCAGTTTTAGTGCATATCTTTTTTTAATCTTTTCATAATAGAAGGGATAAAGACTGACAAGAGAATGCAACGATATCTGTGGAATTAATAGCTAATTTTGTGATTTGGATACACGTCAGCAAAACGGTCAATACTTGTGGTACTGTTTATTTCCTGGTGCATATCTGTATGCCTGTAGGGTGACTCTTGAGTACTGACTTTTTAACCTGCTGTGAGTTTGCTGCTTATAGGAAGCCACTGCTCGTTGGTGTTCAATTCAGGCGCAGCCTGTCCTTGCTGAAGATAGGCCCTTCTTCATTTTTCTGTTTGGTCTTGCCTTGGTCCCTTAGTCTTAAATATGGAAATATGTGTTTTAATTTGAAAAGGGCAAGCAGAATACTTTGCTAATTGAGTAGCTATGTAATCATTTTATTGCTTACAAAATGGACTTCATGTTTCTGCAAAGGTAAGATGTTAAGTGTGGACACAGAACTTTTTTTTCTTTTTCATTGAGATATCTTACTGCAAAAATTTCTCCTCTTTTGGTGCTATTTTGACTACTATGTATGCAAATATAATATAAAGCAAATAAGCTCCTTGTGAGTTACACTTTATCTTAGCAAAGAGAACAATAATGTACCAGTTTTATTGGGAAAATTTGGCAGTTGTTTAGAATCAAAAGTATCTTGTGGTTTCTATCTTTCTTATGAGTTAATAATATATTTTTAGCAACTTAAATTATCAGGTTTTGAACTCAGCTAGAGTAGTTATTGGTCAACTATATATAAACGTTGAGATTGCTGTTAAAAAAATTGTTCCCTTGAAATCTGGTAAGCAAGTAAAGTTATGAAATTAAGACACCTGAAATAAGGCACTATTCAGACACTTCTATTCTAACATCATACACAGAATACTTGTCTCAGTACATATTTCAAAAGCGAAGTTAAAAGGAAGATAAGTTGAACATGTACTTTGAAGGGTATTGAAATCTTTGTTTGCTTAAGATTTATCCCAATTCTAAAGTAGAATACATTTAACATGATTAGGGAATGATTAAGTGCAGGATTTTTCTTCCACTTGGTATTAGGTCCCTTAGTAACTACCATGTTAGTTTTTTTTTTTTAATATGTTAGATACAAAATTATTTTTTTTACAGTTGTATTCCTCCTGAGTGTAATGCTCTGCAGAACTGGGTTTATTGTCACTGTCAGGCTCTAATTTGATCACATAATAAATTCATTTATCCCTGCAGTTGTTAAATAAAACAAATTTAGAAAGATATTTTAGCCTGGAATGTTCTAATAAACCTGTCTCCTGGTTTTATCACTTAAAAATGTCTTTCAAGCAGACAGTTAAAAATACAATCATCCTTTTTGTTTTCATTTAGAATTAAAAATATGTATTCTGTCTCTTGAGTGGAGTCTTCAGCAGCTCACAGTGATAGGCTAATACTTTGGGACAGATAATATACTTGAAAATGTAAACCATAATGGAAAAAAGAAAACTCAAAAAAGCAAAAGTTGACCAGGGCTGCTATGAGGGGTCTTATCCTCTCCAAGTTGTTCTACAGCAGCTAGACCTGAGGTAGGAGCATCACACTTCTCTCAGGAGCCTGTTCTGTCACTGAGCTGCCATTCACTGGTCATAAACCTCCATGTAAACAGCATGTTACTTCTTTTTGCCAGCCTAAGATAACAGTTTTTTATTACTGGAACTCTGCTGGAATGCTTTTCTTTATTTCTTCCTTAACAGTCTGAAATGTTACAGGATCTAGTTTAAAACTTATTAAAGTTTTGCAGCAGGGGATACCACCTGAATCTCCCTACTTTTTCTGGCAAAAGCTTTCTCACTCAGCTGTTCAAAGGGTTCAAAAATACTTTTTTTTTTGCCTTCTCTCATTGCTTGTCAATCAAAAGAAAAAGGAGTTAGTAAACAGCAACTTCTGCCATCAGAATTGGAATTTGAATCTCACATTGGTTGCTAAAGTAAGTTTCCAAATCTGGGTTGTAAATTGTAGCAAGTTTATTGAAAATTAAACCTGCAGTAACATACAGAAAAATAGTTCAAACTGCTGTTACAAACTTCTCTAACTTTGCAGTAAATGCCTTCATTATCTGATGTCAGCAGAAAGTCAGTCTGCATTACAGCAAATAACTGATTCCTTAGTCCAGCTGAACTCTCTTCTGTTAGTGAAAAGGTAGTTTGCCAGACAGTTTGAGAAGTGAGAAGCCTTGGGATGCTGCTCTTTCTTGTGCATGTGACTGTATTTGTAACAGTGTCCTGTTCATACCCTGTTTGCCTTTGAAACAAAGCCATTCTTCTTTAAAAAAAAAATCATGAGAGGTGAATTCTCACAAAGGCCAATCCATTTATAATCCAAATGTGTGCTTAGTACAGGTTATAATGTCTAAAATCTTGGCCACAATGTGACATTTCAGCCAAATGTCTCTTGAGGACAGGTCATCAGTCCACTGACCTGAACTGAAACTACAATGTTAGGTTCAGACAGGGCGTTAACCTCTGACAATTGTTTTGGAGAAAAAAAAGGATAATAGCTGCTTTGATTAGTGACAATTGGGAAGTTTAAGTAAAAATTGACACTATGGGGAATGTTTAGGTGCCATGCAACACTTGTCCATCTTCTTACTAATACCATGGTCTGAATAGCATTAATCAAATATCGCTTTTAAAATTCTTAGACATTTTGCAAACTGTGTAAAGCAAGCATTGTGAAATAAAAATGGTATCACACAAATATTTTTATTTCTCATCACAGAATTTTATGTGGATTAGTGTTAATTTATTTCAGAAAGCATGAGTTTTTACTTTTAATAAAACTTGGCTATATATGAGGTCTTTCAGATTTTGAGAGTATCTCTTTAAATCTAACTTTACTATTTGTCCAATTGCAAACCAATGTAGACAACAGAGTATTGCTATTGATCACTTAAATCTATATTTAAGGACTTCATTTAAATTAAATAGTCTTTCCTTAATACAGACAATTATTGTGTCTGTTATATGGGCAGGTAGGGAAGATGTATAATTGTTTAATTGGTGTAAGCATTGACATAATGCATTTTTTGTTTTCTCTTAAGTTCTTGTTATCTGTAATTAGTGAGGCCATAAAAAGTTGTTCAGAATATCAGAAGGATTAAGTTAGCAGTCCACTAACTCAAAAGTTAGTGCCTGGATTGATGATAGGGTATAATATCAATTTGCAGAGGGAGGTTTTAAAATGTATGATTAAGCTTACTGAACTTTGTGTTTGAAAATGTAAAATCTTTTCCTACCTCCAACGCACATCTATATACACACACCACACACAAAATAAATAGAATCCATGCAAAACAGATTCATAAGAATTAAATAGGTTTATCTGATGTCCTTTATCCCTTCCAAACCAAAGCTTTGAGTTCGCTTGCCAAACAATTGTTGGTGTGTGTTCAGAAAATTGAAATTAAATTTCAGTCTACAGCAAATAGTGTAATTTTTTTATTCCTCCTCTTTATAGGAAAGCTATTGCACTAAACTGAACATAGGTTATGAGGTGCCACTCTGTAACTGCTGTAAAAGTAATAGAAAAATGTTTGACTAAACTTGTTTAGAGCTAGAACTATAGTGCATATGTGAAATAGCTAAAATCTGTTGTAGATACAGTAACTTATGAAATTAGTAATTCTTGCATACAAATATAGTTTGGATGCATGTATTGTAGTGTAGACAGAGCAGAGTGATCAGTAGATTTTCTCATCCATCTCATTACTTTTTTTCCTCTAAATGGAGCAAATATTCCTATACTATACCTGGCAGGTAACATTCAGTAGGTTCCCCAGTATTATCAAGTTAGGGAAACAACATGCTTCTAGTGAGTTTTACAGTATGTGCACATAACCTGCTTTTCTGTTAATTTGGGACAGGAAAAGTAATCAGAATTCAAATTTGCCAAAACTCACTGTTGGGACTTGCACTTTAAAGCCCTAAAACTTCCATACACCTACACTGTTCTGCCTTTTAAATGGTTGGCAAGTTTAATCACCAACTAGAATTGATTTTGCAGCTCAAATGGGACCAACGCATGGCTGCAGCTTCTTGTCACATGTCCCTGTGAACAAAGCCTCTGTAGCTCTAAGTTTTAGCAGAGTGGAAAATACCCAAATGTGTCTGAAGCAAATGTCTCCAAGTTGTTCTTTCCTAAGCACACATAATTCAAATAGTTCAATTTTAAATAAACAGACGTGGTTAGCTCAGTTCCTCAGTCTGTGCAATATGTGGCAATAATAAAATTATCAGACGTGTTGATCTGATTATAGCAACAAAGTAGATTTCCCATAACATCTTGTTCTATGCAGTACTTGTTTACTGTACTTCCCATTTCTTTTAAGAGGATGGAGCTCATTTAAAATTGTACAGCCTTCCAGGAAAGTACATCTTTCTTGAGATATGATAAACTTTGTTAGCTTTAGACTATTCGAGGTCATTATTAATTGTTCCTTGGGTAGTTTACAGAAACAGCTCTAAGGATAAACAGAAGCATTTTCCAGTAGCTTTTAGCATTTGGCGTTGCTAACATGCTTTTTCATTCTTTTCTCCCAAATGAAAAAAAGAGAATAGTATTTGGACAAGCCCTGATAAATCAATAACTTAGTGCAGTTAGTTACACTTATTTAGTGCAGTTAATATTAAGAGTTTGTAGGAGTTTCTTTGTATTTACTTCTTTATTCCCCCATCAGCCATTAAAGAACATTCTCATTTTCCACATGAAAGCTTCAGGAGTAATTTCACAGTGCAAACCCAACAAACTGAACACCACAAGATTAACTGACTATACTACCTTGCATTGCTGGTTTGGCTCTGCCTGTAGGATTTAAATTTGCACAACCCTTCTGAACAAACACAAACAATTTAACTACATCCCAAATGCTTCATAGAGAAATTCTCTTCAATTTCTTCCATTTCTAGATTGCACATTCAAAGTAATTTCTCCTAAATTAAATGTTATTTGGTTGTATTAGACTAATCAGGACAGCTTCAGATTTTAATAAAGTTATTTCAGACTAAAACTATTGAGATGGGTTTAAAAAACCCCAAACCAACTAAGAAGTCTCAAGGCACAGGGAATGGAGATAGTATTATACACACATAATCATATCCAAGCATCCTACATTTTTCAACCCTGCTAGATTATGAAGGGGTTTGAAAATTTAATCAGATGGTCCAGATAAATGGAAAATATTTTTCCCAGACACTGTTTTTATATTTAGTACAACTGATCAAAGATAGAAGAGCTACTCAACCTTCATTTTGTGAAATAACAGCCTGACTTATAATTACCTTTTCAAAGCACCTGTCCTCATGTTGCTATCTCTTAGTTCTGTTACTTATGTGGACCAAATGGGATTAAATACAACATTATTGCCTGCACTATTTAAAATCACATTTTGCTGCTTGAGCAAGACTGGAGAGTTATATCCTCTAATGGCCATTTTATTTGTTTCCAGGCTTTCCATGAATTTACCAATCCCTTCCTTGAACTACGTGTTTTTCTAATCTACGTATCAAGGCTTCTTTTTATAACTATTGTGACTTTTAACATTGCATTATTTTTGGGGTTTTTTTTCTGCTGTGCTACTTTGATATTGACAGGATTCAGTTCAAAAGAATGCTATGAAGCCTTCATTAGGGGAATGTGATACCCAGGCCCTGGGAATTCAGCAGGGGGAATCAATTGGCGATATATTCAAAGGGCGAGAATGTAATGCAATACCTTTGAATTCACATAGACCACAGCAGACTCCTGGACATACAAGTAGAGAGCCTGGGCCTAGACTTGGTGGTTGTGTTCAGTAAATTCTTAAGACCTGAGTGCTGTTTGTATTTGTTTGGACTCCAAGGGTGATAAATAATGTGGCATTGTGGCTTCAAGACAAGGCTTTCAAATATTTTTTATACGCCCACATCATGGTAGTAGGGCAAGGGTGAGACCAGGGAACAATGTGTAATGTGGGCATGAGGAGCATAAGCAGAGAATGCTCCACTTTGCTCAGCTGGCTGGAGCAGGATGTGTTGAAAAAGTCAATGTTTCACTCGCAAGACATTCCTGAGTATGAAGAAGAGTAAAATTTGTTGAAAGTCAATTTTTACTAGAGCATATTGACAGAAACTTCATGGTTAACCCATATAATTCTGTATCCACATTTCAATGAATTGTGTCTAAATTACATCTTAGACAACATATAGTCTAATCAAAGGACCAAGAAGTAATAACCTTACAGAACTGTTTTAACTGACTAAACAGCTTGATGTAGCTAAACTTATTAGTAACCTGATAAGCATGTAGGTAACTAATTGTAGGTACTTAATTATGAAATGTAAGCATTAGACTTTGTCTCATAGTTATCTTTTAAACTGAAGGGATTTCTTTCATCAACATGGGACTGAATGGAAGGGAAAAAACCCTCCATAACCCACTATCTGTATTTGTGTATAATTTTATCTGATTTAATCTTGTACTAAACACTGGTACTGCTTATGCTGAAACCTAGTTTCTTAAGAACACTTTCTTCAGAAGCAGTAGCAAATACATATCAAATTTGTCCACTTTTCCTAGGCACTCTTTTGTCTGTTTTTGCAGTCCACTCGTATCTGGGATGCTCCTGGTTGTACTATCTGCTTCACCACAGCTGGCTGTTGGTTATGAAGAAAATATTTGGGTATATTTTATTTTATGTCAGCTGTGATTTCTTTTCTTATCTAATGAAACTGTCTGGGTACATGCAGAAACCATGATAATGAAAGACTGTATATTATTTGTTTGAGCCTGTTACATGTGATTACCCCTGACAGCATTACCTTCCTCTTTCATTTTCCACAATACTCAGTGTCTCCAAACATCTCTCGGTTCCTATTCACAAGCATTCCAGGTTCTGGTTTGGTTTTAAAAAACATGAAGCGATATTCTTAAAGGAAAGCTCTGAAATAACAAAGTTGTTTGACTCATACTTTTTCACTTACATGTTGTGCTTTCTACTCCTGATAGCTCAGCTGCATCTCTGAAATTTGCCCTCTTATCTGGATTGCTTTTCTGGCATCTGGAGAGAACACTGACATATAGTGCCATGGATTCAGGTTCCTATGACTCTTAGCAGAAATAGACTAATACCATATATTTATGTATTTGTCTAGATAGATATCTAGAATAGCTACTCTTGGATAATTAAGCATCATAATACTAAAAAATACAGCATGCTGGGTCACTTTGCGTTGCTGTTTCTAAGGAGGAAGTCAATAGAGAACATGCTTTCAGGAGTGACTGTACTGGTTTTTTCCCACAGGAGCTGTGATTCAAAAGTTCTTAGAGGACTTTAGTCCTCTGTGTTAGAGAAACAAAAGAGAAGCTGATCATTAAAGTTGTTACTCAAAGTTCCTAAAGCACGGCCATAAAAGTTTTAGTGGTTTGATAGTTTTGTATAATGCAGATTCATTAAATAATGCCTAATGAAATGATAAAAATGTTGATTCTGGGAATGATAATGGAAAAATCATAGGCTAGATAGTAGTGCTATGTAGCAGTACTTAATTCTGTGCCATAGTGAAAATGTGAATATCAAGGGCGGGGAAGGGAGAGCAGGTAACGAATCAGAATCATAATTTTTGTTTTGAGAAACCATGGGCTCTATGAAGAAACAACTGTAAGTTTCTCTAGGTTACATACTTCAGCCTAGTTGCATCTTTAAGGGAAATAGCTGGCCTACCTGTCAAAGGTATTGCATCCTGGAAAGGCTCCCCATGCCCTTACTTAAAACACAGGGATGAGGAATTCAACTACTAAAACCAAATATAGATCATACAAATAAATGCAATGGTGTCTGAGTTCTAGTGATGTATCATTTAGCAGGGAAGCAGATCTACTTTCCAGGGAGATACAGCAACATGTGAATGTTCAATTCTGATGTAGCTTGCCAAGAATGTAGATATTTTTATATGGTGATATACAATATTAGATCATTCCCTGGATTCTTTCCCCAAATATTTTGCACAAAAAAATACTGTTTTCAAGCACTCATACTGAGATGAACCTTATTTTCCATCTTTCAAGTACTGGCATTGAAGGAGATATAACAAAATATTTTGTACTAAATGTCACATGTTGAAATGACCACTGACATGTGAGACTTACCCAATTCCCTTATATTATTTTTTCTTAAAGCACTATACTCACAAATTCCTTCTTTGTGAGAAACTAAGTGTTCAAATTCTGATGCATTGTCATATACCTCTCCAAGTGTTTTGTGATTTTCAAGGATGTATTGTAAAACATTGAACCATGGGTGCACTACCTGATCCTCCAGGGGATGAAAAAGTATTGTTGCTGTGGTTCTGCATTATAAATGCAGTGTGAAAAGCACATTGTGAATAAAGCAATGAAGACAACTGAGCTTAAAGGTGAGAAAAGGGGATATAATCACTTTAATGAATCATTTTATTGCCTTATACTTTGCATTATGTAAATGCAAAATAATCACAACATGTAGGAGTCATGAGCCCTTAGAATAATCTTAGTGTCTTGAATTCTGCAGATGTGTGTCCCACTGATGTATGGGACTGTAAACACCTAAGCAGTAATACAAAAGCTAGAGAAAAATGGGTGTCAGTGTGAATAGAGTGGCAGACATAGCAAGTGCTATTTGATATATGTCCAAGGAATTGCTGGAATATGCAATGAATGAGGCTTGGAGGGCAAAGGTGTATTGGATGGGAGGAAGGACCCTTTAGAAGGGCACAAACAGCCCCCAGACTTTGGAATGTGAGCCTGGAAGCCCTCTTTACTGTGGCTATCTTACCATTCTAACTATGTAACAATGAACTGTTATCTGATGAAGCACATTTGTCCTTCTTTTTTCTCCCTGTTGTTGAAAAACATGGGAATGAGAGTGTAAGTCACTGCTGTGGCTTTAGTACAGATTTATGTTCTGTGTCCTTGCAGAAGTAGCAGATGGCTACCCAGGAAGGCTTTTGGGGCACACTTAATAGAGTTCCATGGAGATGTTTGTTACATGATGTGATCTCATCTCACTGTACCACTTCACTTGCATCAGAAGAAGCTAAAAAGCTGTATTAAGTGAAATAAGTGTTCCAGGTATGGAATGGCTCTTGATGCCCCAAGGACACTGAAGGAATGAAAAGAAAAGAAGATCATGTCTCTGACATAGATGGTAGGCCTGACATGCATTTCCTTATTCAGATACCACACAGATTATGGAATAAGTTTAGGGACTACTGCACTATAATGAACTTGTTTTGAGAAATTTACTGGAAGCAGCTATTTACTGAGGATATCAGTTGCAGCCATCTGGAACCAAGGGTCAAACAGAGCTGATTATTGCCAGCTCAGAACTGGGTTTTTCAATAACTTTGCAGCATTGCTGAACTCCTACTGTTTAACCCTAGATGACATTTATTAAGTTTCTGCAGACAATGGGCTGACAGAGTCACTTCCTCATAATTAAAAGTGCCTTTTTTCTTATCTGCATCATCTCAGTGCTTTATTTAAAACTAAAATCAATATTCATGGTGCAGAGGGCTTTTTTGTCCAACTCTTTCATAAATCTCTTAAGTACTTCTTAGTTTTCAAGTACCTTCCTTCAGTGCAGACAGCAAATATGAAAAGACAGCCTCAGAGAAATTGCTTAAATTTCATTAAACTCTAAGAAAGTGCCAAGGTTGTTGTACTGGTTTCTGTACCTTCCCCAAAGTGTATTTTTGTCTTGTATATTAAAATTGTTGCTGAAAAAAAGCTTTTTTGCTACATTTTATATTAAAATATTAAAAGAACAAAATAAGCAATACTTATTAACATTAGTTATCAACCTACCAGTAATTTTACAGTGTAGCTTTCATGTAATTACAGAACTCATTACTGGAGTAATATCTTAAAAAAATATAATGGCAATTTCAGCAGTCAAGTGAGAAAAAATGAAAGATTAAGCAAGAATTATTCCAATCATGTGTGCTGTCCAAAGAATGCTCTGTGTCAGATGTGTCAATTTAAACCCTGCACAAAACCCTGAAATAACGTCCTCTTGTAAAATGCCAAACCCAGTGAAATGTCCTGTAACATACTTTTATCCCAACATTTTAATGCAGAAGAACCCTGCTTCAGTTGCAAGTTTTTTTATAATTTAATTTTGGGGTTTTCATACTTTTTTCTTTTTTTTTTAATTATTATTAAAACCAGGAATATGGGCAGCAGTAAGCTAAAGGTAGCTCTTTATGCATATGCGTAGAAGTTAGGGGATGAAATTGGTATTATTTAAAATTAAATATACTCAGGCTAATTGCTCAAAATTAAATCAGAAAGGATGGAATTTCATATAGAAAAAATGAAAATTCTTAGGCCTAAAAGTCTCTGTAATGAATCAGTCAAGCTAAGTTAGGAGACAGAAAGATTAAAGGGCTGTAGTAAAACCATGCTACAAATGATCAGAACAAGGAACGCTGGGAAAGAAGACATCATATAATAAGGAAGGCATGTATGGATAATAACACTATGGTGATGGCTGAAAACACTTCCATAGTATTAATTGGGAAACCTTTGAGATTCTGTGGAAATAATAGCTGTTGTGGATTGCTGCTTGCTGCATTGTATCAGGAACAACTTAAGCACAAATCTGGCTGTAACAAAGCTAATGCAAATACCAACCTGAGTAAATAAGGAATAGTTGACACACAAACATCTGTCTAATCTGGGAATTGAACAAATTACTACCAAAAAGAGGTGTGATCTCAGCAGCTATACTTCTAAAAAGAAACTGATTGATGTGGGGAAATGTATTGGATCAACTTTATCACAGAGAATGAAACATTAAGGCAAAGTTGTTCATAAAATTAGGCAAAATTTCTTTTATGCACTTACTACATTTCCACAAACTGGGATGGGGTAGAATCCTTAAGAAGGATAAGACGTTTGAAGCATAATTCTAAAGTAAACTGTGTTTGAGAAATTAAGTATGGTGTTTTGAGTTCACCCTTGCAGCTACTTAATAACTTCCAGGGGCATTTCCTACATTCCAAATAGTATTGTAAACTTTACAGAGACATAAAGAAATCCTAAGTATATCTTAGAGATGGTGCATGATTTTGTGAGTTTGGATGGAAATATGAAATGTGTCAAAGGGATTCATTGAGGGGAGAAAAAATGTCTGACATTTTGTAAAAACAGAGACAAAGATCACAGAACAAGTGGAACAGAGGAAAGGGGGGATAAAAATGAGAAATAAATTAAAAGGAGGTAAAATCAGTGAGTCTGTTAATAGGCTTCAGATAGAAATCTTTTTCCTCATACTGTGCTATAAAGCACTTTTAATGTAGTATTTGAAGAGAAGAGAATGGGGAAGTCCTTGTCAGGTCTCCTGCCCCATGTTCTTACAGGAATTTGTGAAGACTCTCTCTGAAGGAATTTGATGAAGACAAGATAGAACTAAACCATCTGATCAGAAGGGTGGAGCACTTTTCCTGGTATAAATGAAGACACAGATCATATTTTCTAGTACATTTTCCAAGGCACATTTTCCTGTTGAGCACTGCTGGCCTATTACAACAGGCTTATTATCTTACTGAAAAACTGACCATAAAATGTGTTGTCAGGAGACAAAATGCATCACCTTAACCCTGGATCTTAAAGCACAACATGAAAGCATTGAAACAGTAGCAAGGAATTCATAGAAAAAAACAGTGCCATGTATCAAAGAATAAAAATTATATAAAACAAAAGAATACAAGTAATATAAAACATTTTCAGCATCTCCCTAATATATTTTACTATACATTTTTTATTTCTCCTTGCAAATTACAGGTAGGCAGGTGGTTTTCCAGAACCAATCTTGTTATTCACTAGTCACAAAATCAGTCTTGGTTTTTTTTCCCAAGTATTTTTGCTTTATTTCAAATTACTTTTATAGAGAGTACTTTATAAAAGCAAGTTGCCATTTTTAATCCCACTTTTCATCTGTGAGAAAGTCATGAATTAATTCAGTGAACCATAGAATATTCCTTGCAGTGAGGCACAGATAAAATTGGGGACAGAACACAGACCTTCTCAAATTCAGCTCCCCTTCCCCTTGCCTACTTTGTACAATTATTTCACAGCTGAGTCTGAACACAGCTTGAAACAAACAGTCCTATTTGGAATATAATGGAGACTTTTTCGGGATATTTAATGAGGCAACATGACATGGAAATAGTGCTCTTCAAAAAAGATTCCTGTCAGTGGCTTGCACCCTGCAAGAACAGATGTTCAGCAGAGTAGCAGCGAGATGTTCACCAGAGTTCTGAGCTCTGTCTAGCAGCTCCCCTCCAAATGTGTAAGCTCCTGCAGCTTGTCCATTATGTTCCTGTTTGGCAGAAAGGCAACTGCTGCTGTGCTGACACACATCACTGAGCTTTGTACTGTGGGTCTGCCATTTGTGTGCAGACACGCTTTTCTGGAATCAGCGTGGGGATCTGTCAGACGTCGGGAGGGCTGCAGGTTTTTTGGTGTGTTTTGGGGTTTTTTTGCTTTGCTTTTTTTTTTTTTTAAATAATGCTTTTTCTTCTGTTGAGCTAATATATTCCTTTCTGTCACTGAAACTTTGCAAGAATCAGAGATAATAGCAAAATTCAACAAGTAAGGACAAAGCTGCAAAAGACAAATATAAACCCCAATATATGGATATTGGATTTTGGAGTTGTTCCCCCCGTCCCCCACTCCCCTATTGTAATCAGCTGAAATACAGGTTTCAGTGTATGTACTTCAGGAGTTCTGGTATCTCATTTCTACTCTCTTTAAGCCGTCAGTCCTTTAATTTCAGGGACACATTTTGAAGCATATCCTCAGTAGCAGTCATTTGGTAGGGTAGATGTGTGGGGTTTTCTTGCTGGGGATGGGGTGGCGTTGGCATTGCTTTTATGGAGGGGGAAAGATTTGTGTATTAGGAAAGATTTGCAGTATGCCATTTGTAGGTGCCATGTGACAGATTAGAAAATCTTGGAAAATCGGATAGCTACTTTTGTATGTGGAACATAGGCACTGAAGGAAAAAAGTGATTTTTGCACATCTCTTGAATCCTTATGCTTCTTCCAGTGGGAAAGATATTGGTAAAACACTGGATTAAATTTTCCAATATCCTGACTATCTAGTGACTGGTAACTTCAAGTTATCTTGGAGCTGTTCAAAAATGCTGACTTTTAGGACTGATGAAAGGTAGGATCTTCCTTTTCAAGAAAAGCTGCCTTTAAATCTTTGTGTTGCCTCTACTCACATGTTTAAGTCTGCAAGGACATGTGTTTTAATTAACACATGTTAATTAAAATTAATTAACACATGTTAATTAACACATGTTAGTACATGTACTAGTACTCTATTTCACTATTTACACATTTTTAATCCTTTTACTTATTTTCTTTTCCAAGTTACTGTCAGATGATCAGTTTAGTTCTTAAATAAGATTTAACAGGTGAAAGTTAACTACTTTGTAACTTCAGAAAGAGTAGCAGCCTCCATACTTCAGGTATCTATATACTACTGTAAGTAATATACTGGAATAACTGTAATATAAGGTGGAGAGACTGTAGATTTACTTTGAGTATGCAGTGAACAGAGCACCCCTTTGAACATAACATACAAGTCCTCTTCCCTTCTGCATGTCATGCTCCCCAAACTTTGTGCAGAGTCTTTTGAATTAAGCCATAACATCTAACTTATAATTTAAAGAAAAATGTCCTTAAAATTTGTGGCAGCAAGCAGCTGGCAATGCTAACTTGTCATACAGAATGAAGTAGCAACAGATGTATTGTCCAAGTCCACAATAGTTGTCTGAGCTAAAGCAGTGGCTCTGTGAGAGGTGTGAAGTGTGCTTTTCATCACAATGTTCTGTCTTAGTCAAAGTGCTAAGGATAAAGGATACAGTGTTTATACTAATTTTGATGCTGCTCAGATATTCATTGCTTTTTCAAATATGTTTTCAGGAACAATTACAATAATTGCTATTTTAATCTCAATGCGTTGACATAAATTATATTAACGTAAATCAGAACTGGAGTTCAGTGTGACAGACTTCCTTCTTTCCATTTTATAAAAGTTTGGATACTCAGTCAGGAAGAAGAAATACTGCTTTTGAGCATGTTTCCTAAAGAATGTATTTAATATTACAATAAATACTTACAGGAAAAGTATTAAATCTGGGTACATTAAAATATATTTGAAAAAATATTTATCTAGCAGTTTGGAATTATTTTTAATAATTTTCTTAAAAAGCTCTCTGTTGTTAGGCGTTTGCCTCAATTTACCTGTAGTTAATACTTGTGAGACTTTGGTTTTTATTTCCTTATGCTGAATAAATTCAATACTGTTGATTTCTGTATTGGTACAAAAGTAACCATCCTTGATACATCAACCATCATGATACAAAAGAGAGATGATAAATCTTTCAGGCAAAAATGTATTATTTTCAAGCTGATGTGTTTTGTAGCTAAAAGCCTTTAAATTTGTATAGTGCTGTTGCAATCTCTAATGAAGAAACAAATATTGCAGATGTGGAAACCTGCTTTCTTCCTTTGCTGGCCAAGTACTTTTGGGAGTGTTTTTCTTTCGTTGTTGTTTTTGCTGGTTTTGTTTGTTCAGAATTTTTTTTTTATTTATTATTATTTACAGCCATAAAAATAGATTTGATACTTCTATAATTGTCCAGGTAGTTGTTACACAGTTTTTGTGACATCTTTAGTATGGGCAACTATTGCATTCAGGTGGTTACTAAGAGTAAGTTTATCCAGAATTAGAATTTAACTATCTGAGGAATTATAGGAGAGGGTATACCATTTTTGGGTAAACTGATTTAATACCAATCAAACCTCTACTATTTATTATAAATTATTTGATAATGAGTAATTTCTAACCAGAGCCTAGAAATACATATCTACTGATACCAGACATGTTTATGTGAACTGTTGCCAATTCAAATTTGCAACTTTCTCTTGAATATATACTGCATCCAGAGATAGGAATTTTCTGATTGATATCCTATATTTCTTTGACAATAACCAGAAAAGAACACAAGGCAGAAGTGTAGCTGGAGAAAACACAAGCATCCTAAAATCATAATACAAATATTTAGTCTATCTAAAATTACATATCTAAGTATCTGTATTTAGGCACCTCTGAAAAAGACCTCCACCTTATGCTGAAATTAAACATTAATAAATTAAATTAATTAAACATTATATAGGCAGAAATATCTTCTGTCAAGAGCAGTATCTGTAGTCAAAGCCTTTGCTTTATGTTTAGTTAAAACCAAAATAAAACATCTGGGTAACAATCAGCCTGTCTCCACCCTCTATTAAGGATGCTGCTCTGATGACTTTTCAGCACAACTACAGTTACTGAGTTTATGGGTATTGAAGTCAGCAGGCAGAGGCAGTTGTGATGAATATCATTACATTTTATTATTGATGTATCAATTTGAAACATGGTGAGAAATGTAGGTGAGGAAAGTTAAATTACTGAAAAACCACTTTTATATTATCTATCTAACACTGAAATATTTTTTGGGGAGGAGAAAGAGACAATGAAAAAACTGGTCCAAAATGGCAATGAAAGTGATTAAGGGCCTGGATTTACTTCTAGACAGGACACAATAAAAGAAAAAGAGAAAAAGTAATAGTTCAGGAAGAAAATGAATGAGAAGATACATGGTAGAGGTTTGTGCAAGCTGGGAGTATGACTGATGACTAGATACGCTGTTTGCTCATGTTTGTTTTTTCCAGTGTTAAAAGAACATGCTGTAAAAATAAATACAAGTGTTTAAAAAAGTATACTTTTTCTGCATGGTAGATAATGAGCTCATGATGTATAATTAAACTCAAGAGCTTAATAGGTTTGGGTTCTGGTTTTTTTGGCTATGCTTCTTAAAAATTTTTTAACACCAATTTCCACATTAACATGGTAGGAGGGGTGTGTGTGTGAGAATTAGAATGCAAATAATAATTGTGCCTGATGCATTGGAAAACAAGCTGCTTTTCTGATTGAGTAGGGAAAAATGTATGGCAGAACTGCAAATTAATGTGTTAAGTTAGAAAGTAGACTGGTAGATACGTTAATCTTTTATTTTACTTTTTTATATTTGGCACCTGTAGTTACCCTTGGTTTTTCCACATTAAGGAACTGGCACAAGAAAAAACTTGCACCATCTTGGTGTCTGAGAAACACTAAACAGTCAGGAGCTGGCGTATGACCATAAATCCCATTATTTGTGCGCTAACATCTGTAACCTTTGTTTCAGACTTCTACTCTGTCTGATGAGTTTTGCAGCCACAGTTAGTGGCCTCAGCAACTCATTCTGTGTGGAAAGGGGCACTGAGTTCAGCAGTGCCACAATCTGCACTGCATCATCATATCATCTGGGTTAGAGACCACCTGTCTGTACTGCTGAGTGGTTTTTTTATTTTAACGGGCAGCATATATGCTGGTCAGGGGATTAGGAAAAAATGGTGAGGGCTTGGTGAAACTGTGCAATCAGATGGAAAAATATTATATCTGCCTAGCACCATGGTGTTGAACAAAAGTCTTATTATCAAAATTCTTGTATGTACAGTGGTTACATAGAATCTAAGTGTTTTTCTTAATATATGTGTGTGTACATATATTAATTTACCACAATGTGAGGCTCAGGGCTCCTATTCTGCAAAGTATCATGAGACTACTTCACTTGGGAGTAGACTTATGGTTTTGGGGGATGGTCAGAAAAGCTAATCAATTAAGGCATTTCCTGGGACAAGGCTGCTGAAGGCAAGTCAAACTGCCTGTCCAGGACACCAGGTAGGATATGACCAAATATCTGCAGCTCATGGCTCATTCTCTGCTAGAGCTGGGCTAATTACTGCTGCAAGAAAGATGGGGCAAGGAAGGGTAGGAGGGGCTGCCTTTCCTTCCCACTCTGCACTACACTATACCCACCTCTCTAACAATAGCAGGAAAGAGACCCTCTGTCCCATTTCCATCCCTTCCTCTTCTGGGAGACAATAGCCCAGCCTCAGTCATGGTTTTGTGCAGAGAAGCCTTGAGCCAGCTCTGTCCTGGAAGATTTAGGATTGTGTTTTTTTAGACTCCAGATTACCTCTTGATCTTCTGCACTCTTGACCAGAGCTCAGTAATTTGGAGCAATAGGAGGAAGACCTGTGCTGTGCTCCTGCTCAGTATCTAAAATCTTATTGTATTGTCTTTCTTTACCAGTAAAAGTTCTTTTCACATGGAGAGAATTCACTGGAAAGGGAGAGATTCAGTTGATTTAGCTCTTGCTCTTCTGGACAGTAATTTGGGGGGCAGTTTGGTAATTTGCCTGGGAGCATGATAAATGTCACAGTGCCAGGAAAGAAATAATTTGTTTGCTGAAAAGTCTGAAGCTCAGAGCTCCAAATATGGAGTAACTACTCTATGGTACTCCACTGTCATATTTTCCCATCTTTTCTGTACACCATTGAGATAGTGGTGCTTTTTGGGTTTATTCTTGAGTTGGTCATAGTGATGGAATGTCTTCCATCACTTCCAAGTTAGACTGCCCAGGTTCTCTTGAACATGTGGATTCAACATCTGGCTTCTTATTGCAAATGAAAATTGGATGTGTCAAAATATCAACTGATATTATTTTTCAATTTTTACACATTTGCCTCAACAATATGTGAAGATGACTTTTCTACTGACGTAATTTGAATCTGAAACCAATTTCTTTGTACTGTAGTCAAATGTTTCTTCCTTTTCCACATGTATCTGCATTGCACTGATAGGGTAATGTGGTGGAGAATCAGAACTACTAGTTTTAACTATGAGGTGGACTGGGTTTTCTGTGCACATAAGCAGGGATCACTCTCACGCTGCTGGTACCTGTACAGATGTTTACTTCTGTCTTTCATCTTTGCTTACTTCTGTGAACCCTCAAACTCATTGATTTAAGCTTTGCTTGAGCTCCAATCTGGCCCTTAGATTCCCCAGTAATTTACACTTTATCCCTCCATGTAATTTACATTCTTGGCCTCATGTTTGGAGGATTACTTTGTGCTGTCACCCAGGAACATCCTCCAAACTGGTACCATGTATATGTCTAATGAAAAGAACAATGAAGGAACTCTCCCACAGATAGGAATTGTTCTATGGCTGCCTGTGCTGTCCTTGTCTTTGAGTGATACTCAAATACGTTCTTTCTCTTGAAATACAACCCAGGAAATTGCTCTTGTTTTGCTACAAAACTGATAATGTTTTCTGTAGCAATAAAAAGATTTAACAGAGGATTTCCTTTTTTTCCCACCCCCTACTATGGCTACAGCTGCATTTGACTTATAATTTTTGGTTCCTAGTAGGATGACACAAGATGACCAATTTGCACTTTTATGACATGCAGTGATATGTAAAAACTCATTTTGGAACAAAGAGCTGCTTTCCCAGCCGTCAGTGGAAACCCAGTTCAAAGTTGAATTAGCGTTCTAATGTAGAGAGAGCACTTGGTAGCCCAGACAGAATGGAAATTTTAATGGTATATTTAGTGGAAGCCATGAGGGAATGTTTAAGCAGAGATTATCACTAACTAAATTAAAGACTGATAATTTAATTTTGCTTCCAAAGAAAGATGATGAGAGTTGCATCCTTCCTCTCTGGCAAAAATGCTCATAATATAAATTATATTCTGGCATTGGAGAAGTGTCCCCCACAGTACTCCTTTCATTTTGTTGATTAGAGAGCAGCGATGCACGGAAGTGACAGTTCTACCATCAGGGTATGTTCTTGAGTAAGATACATTAAATAGATCTTCATGTTAACACTGTCTCATCTGTAAATTCACACACAGAGTTCACAAAACATCTCACATCTTTTAGCTATACACAGAACATCAGAAGGAACCTCTTACAATAGGATCAGAATTTTTTTACTGCTGCCAGGTTACAAAAAACCATTTTGAAAAATAGCTGTACATTCAATGTGTGCACATGTAATGATTTACCATAGATGGCTGTGTGGCATTTATCACCTCCAATACTAATCAGCCAGAATAGTGAGTGTCGTTATAGCCATTTCACAGATAATGAATCTGGACTTTGATATAGTATGGTTCAGCTTTAGAAGTCAGTGGCTGATCAGTCACAGGGCAGGTTTATGGAGAAGCTAAAAGACACTGCTCCCAAAGATAATCCTTCCAAAATGAGAGCTTTGTAAATGGCAATTCTTAACATGTTTTTAAGGTATAACCTATTTCAGTGTGTCCAAAATAACCCCAAAATATTGAGCTACAAATAGCAAGTCACAAATGAAATTAAAAACTCTTTTGTTTTTTCCTTCTTGGAAACAACACATTATCATCCCTGACATTGTAATAATGAGCATAATGTAAAGACAGAAAGACCAGCCTGTATTTTGAAAGTGAATCACTGCCTGTTTACTGTGACTTCTGTGGTTTTAGTAAAAAACCTCAGCAGCTGAGGTGTATGGGTGTGAGAATTTAAGGGGGGGTAGAGGAGATTATAAACAAAAGAGAACTTTCATCAGTGTTTTAAAAAGAAACCTTGCAATTAGCTTCATGGCTTCCTGTATACTTGAGTGCTTGAAGGGGGCAAGTCTTGAATCTTCCTTGGGAGTTAAATAGCACAAAGACTTTCAAATACAGGTTATACACAAGATTTAGCCACCTACTCACATTCAGCAAGTACATGCCTAAAAAATCCTGGTAGGATGATAAACAGGGCAGTCGTGCCTTCTCCCATGTCTGACGTGACTTACAGGTCTGTCTAACAACCAAGCAAAATCTTGCAGTGCATTCACAGATCTGTAGGCAGTCAAAGCAAAACACAGTGTGGGTCATTGAAGAGCCTGGACAAAAGCCCTTGATAAGCTACACTGTTTGTTCTACAGTAATTTCAGTGTCTATTTTTTCAAGCTATACACAAATAAAGGACTACTATAATCCACAGATAACACAGCCGTTGTCACAGCATGGACATTTAAGCCTCACATTTAAAAAACATGCAATTATTATTTTAGCCCCTTAAAACAAAACAAAAAACCAAACAACTCACTGTCACATTGGTAAATCTGGTTTAATCAAATTTAAGAATCAAAGCACACAGAACAGATTCAGAAATGCAGAGATCTCAATCATGGAAATGTATGTGACCAAAGACAGACTCTTTACTCAACAGCTGCTTTAAAATACACATGAAGGGAATGGCACCACTCTTGCATGTGTGCCTGGCTGCCCATCAGACATATCTGACAATTACACTCAGTGAAGACACAACACAAAAAAGAACTGGGAGTAAAAGAAATATTGCTGGGGCAGAGGCCAATGAAAGAAAAAGGTTAGCTGTGGTGCCTCCTCCTCTTCCTCTCCAGACCACTAGATAAAGGAGATGGTTTGTAATCATGAGGGATGGACAGTCAGAGGGTTTTGGGGTGGTGTGGTGTCTTTTTTGGGCTTTTTTTTTTTTCTGATTAAAAGACACAGTGAGAGTACAGAAAGTCATGTATTGTCAGTGAGTCAAAGTAGATTACAAAGGACAGAGAATACAAAAGAAAAATGGAGCTAAGAAAGATGTTGGTTGCCTTTTTTTTCCCCCTCTAAAAAGCTTAAGAGGAAGCAGAAAAGTTTCTTTATCTAAAAGGAATATACATGAAGACATTTGCAGTTTCTGGATCAGCACAAAGACTGCTCAGCTGATAGTTGTAGAGCCTCCCTTGAAGGAGATCAAACTGGGGATTGACCTCAAGAATTTTTCTCCTTTGACCTTCCAGGCAGAGATATTTCAACCTGGAAAGAGGGTTTTGCACTGTGCAATCCCAAACAACTTGTATGGGAATCACACAGATTTTGATATGAAATGTAAGCCTTTTAATGACATTGTTTGCTTTGCAATTTAAAAGATAACATGTACATAACTGCTGGACTGATACTGTTGACTTTAAAAACTGGGTAGATTAACAATTATTTGGATTCTTGAGTAACTGCAGTGAAAACAAAGTAGGAAATGGCTCATAGTCTCATTCCTCTGAATCGTTTAGGTTTTTATGACTGATTTTAGTCAAATTGGTTGATTGGGATAGCACAGGTTGCTCTGCCAACACCCTCCTTCAAGCATGCAAACCTCCCCAGTAATCCTCAGAGGAGCTGTATAGCAGAGGAAAGATGTGATTTATCCTGTACTGAGGATCCTGCACTGCAAGGCAGTTGTGACCTTCTGTTCTGCTATTTCCAGCTTCAGTTGGTCAGCAGATTAAAATGCTAAATTTGGGCCATGTGAAGGTCAGGAAAACAAGCTACCCTCCTTGAGTTTAAATTGGGTGCTAAGATACTAAAATGCATAAATACCTAGTGAAATAAAAAGAGTATGTTCTGAGAAAAATAGAGCCCTACTAATATATACACTTCTGGAAAACTTCATCTTTGTAACTATTTTTCCAGTTCTTCAGAGTCTGACATTGTAGCAGTGGTGGAGGGAAATAATTATAACACCTGCTGGGGCTGGAAAGCTAGTTTTAATAGAGTATTTCTTTTAGCTTGCTAGGTTTAAGATGGGCTACATCTTCCCCCAGATCAGAATGAAATACTAACCTCTGCTTTATGGAGAGGTCTGTGAAAATAAAACAAAATATGAACATTCCCTACCACTTCAGTAAATTCTCATATAAAGCACCAAGTGACCCAAAAAAGTCAGTGAGAAAATTATTTTTTATATTGACTGCAAAGGCCAAACAGAATCTAGAGTGTGTGGTTAATACCACCCACCGTGTTGAGCAGCAACTGTTTTGTCTTATGATACAGTTTGTCCTCAATATCAGACTTTAGACTTTTTTCACACTTGCTTCTTGCCTGGCTCCTAACTGAAGGGTATCACTTCATTTAGCATTTGAAAATAGTCTGTCCTAAGTTACTAGATCTTATCCAGATTCAGTCCTAGAAAAGAATTTTTTGACAACTCCTGAGTTTTATTCTACTACATTAACAGGAAATAAACATTTCAGGAATGCTTTTAGTTTTGGGTACTATAGTTCAAAGCTAAATTGCTTCAGCATAAATGTTCTTGAATTAGACTATGTAGGGTATCTCCATTTGCTTGGCTGGGAGGCTGGGACTTCTTTCCCCTCCAAATGTCAGTGTTGTTGGCTGGCAGAGACTGTCTTTGCTTCCTACTTCACCCTATAGCAACAAAAAGACCCAACCAGACCTCCAATAAAGAATTAGCTTCCCAAAACACAGGGAACTGGAGAGACAAAGAGTGTGCACGAGTGTGAGTGGGTGTGCATGAGTGTGAGCGGGTGTGCAAGAGTGTGCATGAGTGTGCAAGAGTGAGCCGGAGTGTGAGTGTGTGTGTGCATGGCTGTGTCCATGTGTGTCACTCTGTGTCCATATGTCTGTCTGTGTGTGTCTGTATGTCTGTCTGTATGTCGCTCACACGCACCCAGGTCCGTCTGCCTGCAGAATGTGGGGTGTGCCCATTCCTGTGGCTGTGCCAGGGTGAGGCACACCCCCACACACCCCTGCACGTGGAGCCGGGAATGTCCCAGTCCCTGCAGTGTCACGGGTGGGTGTCCCTGGATGGAGGTGGGTGCCCAGCCCTGAGCTCAGGGATGTCACGGGTGGGTGTCCCTGGATGGAGGTGTGTGCTCAGCCCTGAGCTCAGGGATGTCACGGGTGGGTGTCCCTGGATGGAGGTGTGTGCTCAGCCCTGAGCTCAGGGATGTCACGGGTGGGTGTCCCTGGATGGAGGTGTGTGCTCAGCCCCTGAGCTCAGGGATGTCACGGGTGGGTGTCCTTGGATGAGGTGTGTGCTCAGCCCCTGAGCTCAGGGATGTCCCCAGGGGCTGTGCTCAGCTGGGGGTGCATGATGAGGTGCCAGTTGAGTTACTAGTGCAGGACTGAGTTACCAGTCAGTGAGAGCTATCAGGCAATGGCAAGGAGCACTCCACTCGGTGTACATCCTGAGCCCCTCTACCACTGAGCATCTATAAAAAGTAGAGATCTCCTTTTAAAACAATTATTTGGTGGGGTTTATTTTGGTCGGGGTTTTTTGTTTGTTTTTTGTTTGTTTTTTGTTTGTTTTTTTAATTTGAGGGGGTATGTTTGTTTGTTTTCCCACACAACTCTTGTTTACCACTGTTAGAGTTGCTGTTAGCAAAGTTTTTCTAGTAGGCTTAGAGATTTTAGTTTTATAGGGTTAACCCTGCAAGGATAATTGGGCATGGTTAGCCAAGCTTTAATGTCCTCCCATATGGGAACATAAGGAGCAGAAAGTACAAGAAGAGCAATGCTGAATGTTGGTACTGCTAGGAAAACATGTGTTATGTACATGTGCTCCACAGACTCACACAATAGGAGACACATGGAGTAGATCGTCTTGAAGAATCAGAGCTTTTGTAGGATCAGTAATTGCTTCATCTTAAGCTGCATCCAGATGCGCAGCCCACAGTGTTGGCCCGAAGTTCGCTCTTTTACCAGAGCTGGTGAGAGGATCTTTCCAGTACAAATGTTGCCACATTTAGCCACATTTTTCTCCCTTGAAACAAGATTGCTCTAATGTGTTTTGCATGTGGCTACAGCCTGACATAATTTAGAAATAGAAACTAATGCAGAATGTCATTCTGCAGTGAGATTGCTTTACACAGGTGCTCAGCTCCTGCTGTCATTTACAGTAACTATTTGAGTAAAGTTGCTAGTCTTCAATTCCCTGCACTAAGGTGTTGCTATTAGGAGCAGTGGGTGTGGTAGCTCAGAGGTACTGCCCATGAAAGTGCTGCAGTTCTGGATTTCAGCCCCTTTCTCTGGGGAAAGAAATGGGAAGAAGCTCCAACACTGTTGTCATAAATGGTTACTGTATGGTTTAATCCTATTACTTCCTATGAGGCATGGAGTCTTTCTGTTTTGCACTTAACAGCATGGTTGTTACCTATATATGATCAGCAATGACAGGGAAATTACTTGTACCTCCTTATTGAGTCATCTTTGTCTTGAGTGCTCTGCCTTAGTATGTAGGAGTTCTAGGACGTGAGCTGCCTTTAGCTACCTCTTTTCCCCAAACTACATAATCTAGACAATTTAAACCTAATCACAATCTTGTGGTTAAAAAAAAAAGTGCAAGTTTTACAAAGACTAAATACTACATAGCAGTGGAGGAAGGATTATGTATATTGCTCTGGAACTCTATAAGTGTTCACTTCTCTTGTCTTCTGAAATTTGGAACAACTGGCAGTCTGTCAGGGGACGCAGGTGGCAGGTGTTGGCTCTGCTCAAAGGTGAAAGAAATCTTTCAGTTTAATGTATGGGTATACAGTCTTATAGAGGAAGAATTTATCTTCACAGTGCATTATAAGTACCACTCAACTGAGACTAGGCAATTTTCTTGGAACCATTATAATATTTTGCATAAAAAACCCCAGTCCCTTGCCCTTTTGATGAGTGTAATAATTTTCCAGTGTGTAGGACAACCCAAATATGTAGACGGGAAGCAGAAATTTCTCTCCAGGTCCCCTGGGCACTGCAAACACACAAAGGGGATCTCCTTGCAAACCTCCATAAGGTTGACAGGAAATGGGGTAGGAGTCAAAAGTACAATCCCAATTATTTCACTACTGACTGTGTAATGGACAGTTTATCCTGACAAATGTATTTGTTTACTGAAAACCTGCTGCTATATTGATATTTCCTTTTTCATAATGAGATCAATGCATCTCGTCCTCATGATGCAGAATCAGGTAACATTTACTTGCCATTCAGCTAAAACAGTGTTTTGACATAAATTACATTTAATGTTAATTGAATTACGAAATTTGAGCTCATTATATTGAAAATTTGTGATCTGTGCTACATATTCTGTTTGCAGAGAATTAAGGAGCTGGTATTAAATACTTATCACCTTTGCTGTGTTTATTATCAGTTATATCCTTAATTATTACTTTCTGTCAAGATGGGCTTTATTAATAAGTATAAGGTAGAGTTCAGATGTTATATTTCTGGGTTGTTTATTTAAAATTGCATATATTCAATAGTTTTTGGAAAATTGGTTTCTGATTGTGTATTTCTTCAAAAAAATTATTTGAACAGTTTAAGGGAGGAAGTAGTGATCAGTCTAATAATAAAAAAGTGGAAGTTTTTTTAAAATCCCTCAATTGAAAATAAACAATTTCAAAGCATTTGCTATGAAAATTATAAATATATATGAGACATCATAAGTACGGCTCAAGAGAAGCTTTCACATTTATGAATCTGAGGAAAAAATAAAGAATAGATTCAGATCAAAAGCAAGAGGCAGGAGCCCAGGTTTTGACTTCCATATTTTCAAAAGATATGCAACTGGCAATGTTTGTGCATGCTGTCTGATCATTTATGCTAGTAAAGAAGAGACTGGCAAGATCAAAAGCTGAAGAGAAAAGTCCACCTAAGCTGTGTTAAGACCACGTGTCTGAGAGCCAGGCTTCACAGAGGAGGGAAAGATGAGCAATTTCAACTTGAGGAAACTCCTCAGGAAACTCAGATGATCCTTCAGTCTGCTGTTGTCCCTTTTAATATGAAAATTAAATCCTTACTGAAATTTGACCATAATGATATTAAGAGATGGCTCCTGTTCACTGCCTTATGCTGGTTTAATCAAAGAAAATCGAGAGATCATTTAATTCATTTTACTGTGAGGCAAAATGAGTTGGTTTGCATGTGACCCATGGTAAAGGCTCAGCAAGGAGAGAGGTGAGCTGTTGCACAGCTACAAAGTAGTGCCACCTGTCTGACACACATTCTTTGCCAGGAGCTGGTGTTCATACCAAGGCAATGTCTCTACTGTGAGTCAATAAAGCAACTTCCTTCCCCTGGGATTATTCATCCCTATCCTGTGAGTTTGGCCCATTTTTTTTAACACTGAGGAAGTGTCTGTATTTATATATTTTAAAAAATTCCCCACTGAAGTAGCTGTAAAACATCTTGGTTCACAGCTTCTTTTTAGCTGTGGCAAAGTTAGTTTAGAAACTATTGCATGGTATTGTCAACCCAGACAATCCATGTACAAGAAGAGAACTGACATTATTAAATGATTTGCTAAATCTCTTGACTTTGTAAGGCAAGGCAATACTATTGTTTCAATCTGTGCTTAATGATAGTTGAATTATTAATCTTGAACTTACCATACTGAACATTTAATATCATCATGTTTCTCCAGAATTAAAGCAAATGAAAAAGAGAGAAACTATTAAATGGCTGGTCACTTTCAATAAGTAGTATTATCAATTATATTCAACAATTATTATTATCTGTCAAGATCAGTTTTATGACTATGGAACCTTCATGGTGTTCATATGCATATTAAAATATATCAAAAGTTGCAATGCATGAACAGCAGCTGATTTTCAATATTTACAATTCAAATATTTCCATAATGATGTAGTTCATACAGTTAACTGTCAGAAGGTTTTGAAACCAGTAGGCCTTAGAAAGCATCTACACCTAGCAGTGTTTTTAAACGGCCAGATGGACACCTCTAGGATGCTCAAATTAAAGCATTCAATTATTGTGGAAACACATTTTCTTTTGCCACATTACATTAGCAGGGCCCAACTAATATGGTGATGATCTATTTAAATGATTGGTTGCAATGTGGAGACCCAGTTATTCTCCAACTTGTTTTTGTTCACTGTAGAACAAATTCTGTAGAATTTGAGTGACTTTGACCATACAAAACCAAAATACTCCTTATCTGGAAAAATACAGTATAATCACATTAATGAAATGGATGAGTGAACAGGGATTATACACAATTACTCTACTAATTTTGTATCCCCCTAACCTAAGCCATATTTTACTTCTCTACCAATGTATCCCAACACATTTTTTTGAAATAGTGTTTTTAAATGTTGTCAATAAATATATTACAGAAGAACTTTCTCAATTGTAGTTTGGCTGCATCTGGTTTAAATGTTCTTTTGCAGCAGCCTGTTAAGCAAGTATATAACCAACTCACATTACCATTTTCCTCAGTGCTCTTAGAACAGAGATCTAAAGCAATCAATTGTGGCCTTCTCTCTAGTCCTATGAATAATTGTTTACTCAACAATTTTTCATCTTCTGAGAAATGTTTCCTTCCTGTGTTGTACTCCTACCCTCCCAGGGAGACTGGGAATGGGTCAGGGTCAGTTCATCCCAGGTTGTTTTTGCTGCTGCTGCTCAAGCAGAGGAGTTCTCCCCCTTCTCCAGTGTGGGGTCCCTCCCATGGGAGACAGCTCTCCATGAACTCCTCCTGTGTGAATCCTTCCCACAGCATCAGTTCTCCCCAGCTGTGGCCACCTGGGTCACTCTTGCACGAGGTGCAGTACTTCAGGCACGGCCTGGCCTCATGGGGGTTTCCAACAGGCCGCAAATCCTGCCTGGAAACCTGCTGCAGTGTGGGCTCCTCTCTCCATGGCTCCTCAGGTCCCTGCCAGGGCCCCTGCTCCAGCACAGGTTTCCCACAGGTTCCCAGCCTCCTCTCAGGCATCCACCTGCTCCCCTGTGGGGCCTTCTGGGGGCTGCAGGGGGATCTCTGCATCCCCGTGCTCCTCCGTGCCTCACCATGGGCTGCAGTGCCTGGAGCACCTCCTGCCCCTCCTTCTCCACTGACCTCGGCCTCTGCAGAGCTGTTCCTCTCCTCAGCCTGCTTTTCTCTTGTGACAATTATATCTGCGCAATAGCTTTTTTATATTTTCTTCTCAAATATGTTATCACAGAGGTGTTGCCACCATTTCAGATTGGGTTGGCCTTGGCCTTGGTGTGCCTGTCCTGGAGCTGACTGGCATTGGCTCTGCCAGATATCAGGGAGGCTTTTGGCAGCTTCTCACAGAAGCTGCCCCTGTACTCCCCCCTGCTACCAAAATCTGTCCATGCAAACCCAATACATGCTTTTGTAACAGGAAGGTATGTAACCTGTTTTTTCCTGGATTGCTTGTGAATCTGTGAACAACTCTGGCTCTGGTTTTCTTTCTTGTCTTCTCTTGTACATTAAGGCAATGAGTTCTTTTACCATATGATTAAATTGTCAGATAGCTCTAGTGTTTCAATAGCTTTCCATTTTTTCATTTATGTTTTGCACTGATGTTTTTGACTACTGGTTGGCTTATCCTGGCTGTTTCTTGGTTACCAAAGAAATTAAGGAAAGGCACAGCATTCTATTTTCTTCTTTTTACCCCACCAGCAGCATCCTACTGCAATCCCTCCCACACTTTGAGGGAAAAACAAATCTTGTTAAATGTGTACTTTGTGGGCCACCTTTCACTTTATGAACAGATCACCTGCTGGCTTTACAACAGGAGCTCGTACTTCAGCACTAACAGTCTCACTGAGAGATGCATTAAGTTCTTACATGCTGCCATACTCAGACTAGCCTAGTCTTGGTAACTGCACTTTATGATTACCTCATCTATCTCATGACATTACATGTCAGATCTGAAAGTACAGTTTCTTGCTCACTGGCATTAACCTCAGAACTGAAGATGACAGGCTGTGTAACCTCTTACATACTTTGGAGCTCTCGCTACACCAGTTTTTTGTTCATGCACAATAGTAGCTCATTTTGCTCAGCAGCACAAGACGCAGCTTTAATATTCCTGATTGATTACAGCTAGTAAGATAAGGCACAAAAGGCTGTTTTAAAGTGACATTGTTAAGAGGATTTTAGTACTTTAAAAATATGTTCATAGAAGGACATGTATATAAAAGAATGAAAAAGACAAAGTCAGAGGCAATCAATTATAAAGACTATGAAAACTTTCAAGTGTGTGCTGTATTTCAAATACAAGTGTTGGAGAGCTTAATTGATTCTCAGCAATAATAGACCATGATGTGTGGAATATACAAAAAACTGCATATCATACAGGTAAATCAATGCAGAGGCTTGATGGTTATGGTCAAGGAAGATAGTGGCTAATATCTACTGTGAAGCTGCCTAAAAGTAGTTCACTTCAGTTGGAAAATAGAAGTATAGTATGTTAAAAGGATTGTGCCTTTCTAAAATCCTATTTAATTATTACCTGAATAATCTGCTTATTTACATATGTTTTAGCATAAAAAATTCTTTGAAATTAATTTAATTTGTGATCAATTTTAGAGTTTGGTACTCCAAACCGAAAAGCATTTGGATATTATATTTGAGGAATTTTTGCTGCTCATTAGAAAGAGGGTTTTTTTTCTAACTAGAGTTATGACATTGTTAGCTATCTGTTACATTTTTAGAACAACTTTGTGAACATTAACTGTTAGGCTGTGTTTATGAATTTTTTATGGCCAGTAGATTCTTGATTATTGTGTTCTCTGATTCTGCTTTTGAAGTGTTTGATATGTCAACCAAGAATGCAGGTGTTGTTTTTTTTCTCTAAGAGTAAAGGAAGAAAACCTCATCAAATTGGTTGGTTATGCTTGCATATCTGTTTACAATTACTTGTAAAGGTACAGCAGGAAGTATAGATATATACTTAGTATGATATATATGTAAATTTATCCAACTACCTGGAAATATTAATTGAAGTGTATAAAAAGTAACTGAAACATAAAATGATGCTGGGTTTTCAGGCATATGTTTAAATACTTTTATTTCTATTGCGTTCAGAAATTGCAGGCAGTGAGTAGAAAGGCTCCAATGGACAGTTGGACCAGGGCCTACTTGTCCAACTACATTATGTCAATCTTCATGGAAGCTTAATTCAGAGACAGAAAATCAATAATTTTTTAATATCTGAATACTACTATTGATTTGTATGGTTTGGTTTTTTCAACACTCATTACTCTCCTTTAACTTAGGTAGTGCCAAAGAAAGAATCCAACTTTTTAATCTCCAGTCAGAGTTTTAAAATCTCTGGTCGACTTCACAATTTACTGCCAATATGTTTTTCCCCTGGTGGGAAAATCATGTATTGATGATCTTCTTGCAAATTTCTAAATGGTTTTAACAGACTCAAGTAGCATCCAGTTATAAAATATATATCTAAATGAAATAGACCCCAATTATTTGGAGTAGACCCAGTAAAAGTTTGTTCATTAGTCACTTTAGAGGGAGAGATGATCTCAATTTATTACATTACTCATTATATTAGTATGGTTATTTATCTCCTGAAGCTGTGTAAACATAAAAAGGACTCTGAATTGCCATTTGGAGAGAATTCCCCCATCTAAACTATAAACATCTATCTTGATAGGTTTTTTCTTTCCAACTGGCTTTCAAAAGAACTCTCATCAGTCTGCACATTCAGGACAGGTTTAATCTAAGGACTGGAGAGTTCTTGATTTAAAAATAAATAAAAGTTGTTTTTTGAAATACATGATTCTTGCTTTTCTATTGCACTTCCAGTTACTGTAGATATTGGATTGATTTTTTTTCCTGTTTGTCTGTATGGAAACAAGTACATGAGAGTGTCAAAGGTGATTTTGTTTTTCCCTTTTAAACTTCACTTATCATTCTTATGTAGTTAATCCTGCTTGAGGCCTCTCACAAGTTTTCTGGGGTTGTCTGTGAATTGTCCTTGGTGCAGAATACAGGTAGTTTCTGATGAGTCAGTTCTGCTCACGGAGCGAGCCTAGAAATCCCTCAGAATGACAAAAGATAAGCAGCTCAGTTGTAAAGCAACATTATCATCAAATATTGGTATTTGTGACTTACATGTAATAATGGTGCCATAAAATTCCTGCACTGAATATTAAAGGGAAATTTAAATTATTTTAAAGGTGACTAATGTAGCATGGCAAAATTATATAAAACTGACAGCTTCTGTAAAAATCTAGCAGGAAATGTGGGGACTGCTATACTCCACTAAAATTTGGTAATCCTTCTCATATAATAATAATAGATCCTGCATTTGTATTTCAGTGTAGTAAAACATAAAGAATATGCTTCCATAACTGGCTTGCCATTCCAATCAGTCTTGCATTCTCATCAGCTGTTCTGGCTTTTATGCTGCTCTCAATTTTGCTGATTTAATGGGAGAGTTTACAACATAAAGATGCGGCATCCCAATCTTGCAATAAGAAAAAATTAACCCTGACGAGGCAGTGCTGGTCCAGAATGATGTCAAGTGGGCCTTAATCAGCCTCCTCCAGACTATTATAGACAGGGAAGAAAAGGAATTTGAGGGCTCTTCTGCCTGGTATATGAAGATGTAATAACGCTCAGACATAACTGATAAACCAGGCAAACTTATGTTCAGCACACATTTAACAGGGTTTTGCTGAAAGTACCCAGATATGATGGGCTGTCTGACACTGGCATCAAAATTGGATCTTTCACTTCAAATGCTTTGGTTTGAGCAGGAAATCACCCATCTTATGTTATGCCTTTGAAATCTTTTTTATTTGATTCAAGTTCCCTGTAATCTGTGGTTTGCTGCTTCATTTTGCTATTTCTTTTTTACCTATGAGTCATTTCCATTTGAGGCAGCCATATTTGTATTGTCACATAAGGCAGTCAGTGACTATTTCCTAAACTTTATTTTGTGAGATGTAGCTGTTAATTTTCCCTTCATTATTTAATACTTTGAATAATTTAAGTATTTCAAATTTTAAATACATTATTTATAATGTATTACATTCTGTGATGTTTCATCATTTTAATCCAGCAACTTCTCTTACTGCTGAGACCCAATAAGTTTAATTTTAGGGCAAATTCTAGCTACATGAGATTTGATGAGTAAAATTATTCTCCTGTCCTTCTCTAATGTAATGAAGTTCTAGCCTTATCTTTGCCATGGTACTCGCTGTATAGGTCTCTCTGTCAACACAGATATCAACTGTGCTCTGTAAAGCTCATGGTGATCTTAACAAGAAATAACATTGCATAAGAACCAGCTACTGCTACTGAATACTGTTAAAAGTCTCTGCATTTTTGTATTGTTTTCTTGAAATATGTTAAAGTTGCATACTCTTAAAGCAGAGGAAGAATCAGACCAAACTATTTTGGGAGAAGTGTTTCTGTTAATTCACTAATACTTCTTCATGGTAGACGTTTGCTGAGGAATTTCAGGGTAAAAGAAGACTGTAACAACCAGAGGCTTCCAGCTTCCACGGTATTTTGCTTATACATTAAAATTCAATTGAAATTTGATAGCTACAGACTTGAAGAATTTTTTTATGGACTCCAAGTAACAAACTTTTTTTTTTGGCTTGGTCTCAAACTACTGTCAATGTATTTATTAGGATGTACAGAGATCACGATTTGTCTATTGGCTGTGGAATACTAGAATGTGGGCTTTATTAATACTGTATTAGGGGAGGAAGTACCTTAACAGAAAGGGTAACAGACAGATGTTTCATGAAAAGAGGTTTGGACCTAAAATCAATGCTGAAAATAGAAGGAACAAGTGAAATACATGATGCCACAAAGCTATTCTTCTAATGTAACATCTAACGGTACAAAAAGTGATAACACCCTCTTTAAAATTTCCTGTCACCTTTTTCTTCTTCTTCTTAAAAAAAAAAATCCTTTGCCCCTGCCCCCCACCCCCCTCCTTTACTGGCCACCTCTTACTCATAACAGTCTGGATACAATTTAAGCATACTATATATGAAAAAATGAAATTGCTGGAGAGCTGAAACCATATAGACTGAATTTCAGCCTCAAGTGAATTTGACAGCTGAGTTATTGCACAGAGTGCTGTAATAACAACATTATCACCCTGGCTGGATACAAACATGAATTTTTCTTTAAATAGGAACTTATTTGAAATTCAGAAAACTGAGCTTGGACTTTAAGCACCAGAGAAATGGATTACAGCTTCACAGTGACATGCTGGAGGAGGTTTCAGTGGTTTAGGAAACTTCTTGATTGGCCTGCTGTAAGACTCAAAGGAGACTGTTTCTGGAGATGTCACTGTTCCCTTTGATATTATAAAAATCACCTTTGCCTGTGATTGTCTGAAGAGATGTATTTTGCCTTCAGAATGTAGCTCACTGAACTAAATGGAACTAATGCACTGACTCTTGTAAGTTCCTGGGATAAAAGCCCAAACTACCTTTTAATTAGTCAGCTTTCACTTGTGCACATATACTTGCACACTGGGCAACACACTTCAAATTCTATGCATTGAAAAGAGTAGGTTTCATAATAAAAGAGCATGTTTCAAGCAAATGGACTGAATTTGGTATTTGAATTCTTCTAAAACTACCTCCTTGTCACTTCACTTCCCTCCCAGCCTCTTTACCACTGTTTGTGAGAGCATATTTTTGTGTGGCTGAAAAACCCTTACATCTTTTTTAGTTCTTCACCTCATAGAATAAGGAATTTTAGCACAGGCTATGTGGGTTATTGAACTGGTGCAGGGAGCCCCTTGAAAAATCCCTAATTATAGCTACAGTGTTACTGAGGTAAGATGATGTAAAAATGTTTTACATTTACCTTGTTTAGAGATATAAAGTGCCTTTATTATGGTGAAACATTGCTTTCTATCACTGGGCAACCTGTGGATGTAAAAATATGCGGACTGTTCAAAGAGGTTGCATTCTTTCTTAAAAGTAACTTCATTATCTTTGACTATGTCTGAAACCTTTGGTAAAACCTTGAATAGACTCTTGGTATTGAATTGAATGCTATTTTTCATTTCATAACTTTGAATATTACTCTTGGTGCATGGGTTACATGGCTACACAGGTCTTGCAGTGAGGTGAAATACAAGCTGCTTCTCAGTAGAAATGTCTCTCCTTCCAGAGAGCTTGGCAGTATTATGGGCTTGAAAGTGAGAAAAATGTTGGCCCTTCATGTATACATATATATGTCTCTGTGTGAAAATGACAAACATTTTTTATTTACTCTAACTATAGTCTTCATTTTGGAAAATATGAACAAATATCCAGGGGTGGCACTTAAATAAAAACTGCCTCTAGGTAGACCTTATTTGCAAACTGAACTTGTGCTGCTGTCATCAACCCCACATCATAGAAACCACTAACACTGATGCTGATCAAAACATTTGTGTCTTCTCAACGTTTTCAGTATAATTTCTTGAAAGAATTCATGCAGTAATAGGAAAGTTTCTAGTGTACAGTAATTCTCTATTATACATCATTTGCTCCATAAAATAGGTTTTTCTCTCTATTCACATTTTCTTAGGAGCTCTTTGCATTACTGGTTGGGTAGTAACATTGCCTCAAGTAAATAACAGTGCCTTCCAGAAGAAGATTGTCTGTAGTTAACTATAAAATATAGTAGACCATTTTTTGCGGGGGGGGAAGTTAACGCTAAATGAGTGAGATGAAGCCAAAAATCTCAAACCATTTTGAAGTATTTTCTTCCTCTGTTGTCAGACAAACACTTTCAGAGCTGAACCCATTTTCTGATGGGTTTTGAAATTCTGGTGAAGTATCATGTTACATCATACAATATTATCATAAAATTAATCATACTGTCCTCTTAATGCCTTTTTCTTCTGGTTATAGCTGGAATCAAGGTCACCAAGTATTTTCATGTTAGCATCCTTTTTGCTAATTTAACTTGGAGTTCTCTTTGTGGCTCTCATGATATCTCTTAATAGTTATTAACTATTATTGCAGCAAAAATAATTTCTTCTGATAGAAATTATTACAGAGAAAATGTTCTCAGGTTTTAAAAACTACATCTTTTTCTGGAAGAATCTCTAAATTTCCATGTTTTTGAACACCATCTAGCAAAATGGTTCATTATATCAAATACATCTTTTCCTGCCCACCTGAAAGACATACCAAAGCTGTTTGGACTAAAAGCAAAAAAAAAAAAAAAAAAAAAAAAAAAAAAAAAAATCCAGTTTAAAAGTCCTTGAGGGAATTGGACGTAAATTTCTCGAATTCAGTATAAATCACACTGATCAGTACCAGGCTTCAAGTATGTGAAACCAGCAAATTGTAGCCGCTGGCTCCTCCCTTCTCAGTGGCTCTGGAGGCACCAGGAACAGTCAGTTTAGGTGATGTAGGGATGACAGTAGATGGTGCAGTGCCTTTGGCTTGATGAGTTGCCGTTCACCAGCTGAACCACTCAGTCCATTGTGTGTTTGTGCTCCTACCAATGCAAACTGAAGGTGACCAGTTACAGAAGTGACAATCAGCCAATGGCATGTAATTTATTAAGGATGTTAATTTAATCACCTGTATACCCCATAGCTGTCTTCCATGCTTTCCAGCTTCTGACTGATGAGAAGGAGACTGACTGGTCTGGATACAGAGGAATTCTAAAACTTAAATTAATAGGAGTGGAGCAAAAGTATGGTGACATGATTAGTTGGCTGGAGCTGTATGTTGTGACATATACTCTTACCTATAAATAATGCAGGTGAGGAGTTGCAAACAGATAGCATGATACCCTATGATACAGCCTCTAAAATGCATTATGTGTTTCTCATCAGACTTCAATAACGAGTGAAAAAATGTTAAAATAAATTCCCCTGTGCCTTGTCTTACTAACTATAAAATGGAATTGCTAACTCTCACTTTGTCATGACATTGAGTGAAAATGGGAAGAACTTATATTCTAGAATGATGAAAAGAACTTAGAAAGTTGATGATGACAATAAATTAATGAGGTCTTGCTAGCCTATGGTCCTAACATGGAGCTATAGCGATGAAAAGAAAAAGGTAGAATGCACACTTTTCTAAATAAATTCAATTATGGTAAACACGGAGTCAGGAATTCTTATAAAAATAGCAGACAAATATCCTGCTTAGATAATTAAAAGCAGGACTATAGTAATAATACACAAAATGGCTAAATCTAAATTACTTCTGTTATCTCCTGTTTTTGAATATTTCATTTCAGAAACAATGTATTGGCAACACACAGTGTTTGATAACAATATATGTAAGGAAGAACAGTGTGTAGTGAAACATGCAGGAGTATTGGTTTCTCCGGGATTTACAGGAGTGGTGTTAGTCATGCCAATACAGTTTTTAATTTATTGTAAAAAGTAATCTGAGTTAAAGGCTGATAAGCTGCATCTTCTGAGCCGCTAAGTATAAATCAAAGTTATGCAGGTATAAGGTCAAAAGATTATAATGTAATGTAATACTGCATTTAATGGATGGGTTTAGGAGTGTGTTCTATACTACAGCACCTTAGGTAAATGAAGGATTTTTAAAAAACAGTGACCTTAAACTTTACAGAGTCACGGAATCATTAGTGTTGGAAGGGACTTCTGGAGGTCACCTAGTCCAACCCCCCTGCCAAGGCAGGTTCACCTAGGTAACCTTGTATCTAACTCATTCTAAGAGTCCCATTTGTCAGGTGTTGTGTTTTTGTTGTGAACATTACAACAAAAAACTGCAAATAAAATGTTACCTGGTGTTTTTTTTGTTGTTGGTTGGGTTTTTCTGTTTTCTCTTTTTTTTTTTTTAAATTTCAAATATTGGTTTAGTGGGATCTGGTTCCCTCTAGAATTACCACAGAAGATTTCTCCTCTGCATTAATGGCTAACATCAATTAATGTAATAGAAAACCCATTCATTTCTGAGGCAACTCTAAATTTTTATCATTTTGTGTGCACATACATTCTGAATCCAATTTATCTCATCATTTTTCCCCCCTCATTCTGTGAATGCTATGGAATGGCTCTCCAATAAACAGCAGTGGTAAATCCCAGCCAAAACTTCCTGTCAGTAACAAAAGGTGCATTTGGCAAGCTCTGAGCTAATTTCAAATTCTATTTAATTTATTGGAGTTATACTATGATCACTGCAGAGGTGATACACTTGGGAGCATTAGTACACAGACAAATTATAATCTCTCATGCATGCTTTTACTCCAGTTACATGTGGCTAGAATTAAGTAGCAAATTTTTCTACAAATCAATTACTACCCAATTGTGTTTTGTAAGTGGTCTTCAGTCGAGAACTATTGATTTTCTTTCTAAGCTGTGCTTTTTTACTAATTCATCCATGGAACTGTATTCAGAGAAAAATAAATGATAAAATTATACATATTGAAAGAAGTGTTATTTTAAGACTGCTGAAAAGTAGATTAAAATATTTATCTTGGGATTAACAGTATATTGTTCAGTACACTCATGGGTTTAGTTAAATACTTGATATAACTGATCCATAAATTTGAATTCCCTACTGCCTCTAATAAATTATAACTATAAAAATACAGTTTTGAAAATAGTAACCTACTTTCTGTCAAACTTATCTCTATTCAAACTGAATCAGAAAAAGCAAATCTAAATTCACTTGGGGCGACTGTTATGGCTAGAAGTATTTGCTAAGTCACAGGACCAGTAAGAATATTGTGATTTAAATGAATATTAATGAAAATAGCTTTGGGAGACTCAGAATGCATCTAGGAGACCAAATCATCATCTCAGATTCTTAAATTGCAGTTCTTCTATTTCCTGTATAATGAAGTTTTGACGGGTGCTGTGCAAGTTTGTTTTTTGTTTTTTTTTTTGGCTGACTGTATGTTTAAAACATGTTAAGAATTATTTTGCTTTGTTCTAAGTAATGCACATGAGGAATGAATTCTGCTTATAGATATTCTTTCTACATGTAGGCACTGGATTCAGATTTCCATTCTTTGCTTCCATATGAACTGGAAAGCAGGCACCTCTCTTATTAGCCATCTCTGAGTAAAACTACAGAGGCTGAGAAGGCAGAGAATTAGGAACTTCAAAGCTGAGCCTAAAAATCGGACTTTAAGGAGTTGTTTGTGTCCCTGTCTTAATTTAGTATGGAAATACATTGAAGTATGAAATGCATAAGTACATCCTGTGCATGGAGTCATGTTTGGATAGCATAACTGTAGTTATTCCCTGTGGTGGGAATCCACTCTGTCTGGATGCCAGCTGCCTGACAAAGCCACTTTATCACTGCCCTCCTTATCTGAGCAGGAGAGAGAAAACAAAATGAAAGGCTTATGGGTCGAGATAAGGACAGGGAGAGATCACTCAGCAGTTACTGTCATGGGAAAACAGACTCAGCTTGGGAAAATTAATTTAGTTTAATTTATGACCAATTAAATCAGAATAGGGTAAAGAGAGGAAAACTGCAGATCTTAAAACACCTTCCCCCCATCCCTCCCTTCTTTTCGGTCAACTTTGCTTTTGATTTACTCTACCTCCTCCCTACAGTGGTGCAGGGAGATGGGGATTGGGGGCTGTGGTTGGTTCATCATACTTTATTTCTTCTCAGTGGGAAGACTTCCCACACTCTCCCCCTTCTCTGGTGTGGGTCTCCTCCACAGGCTGCAGGTGGATCTCTGCTCCATCATGGGCCTCCACTGGCTGCAGGGGCACAGCTGCCTCCCCATGGGCTGCACTTCTGCCTGCAGAGAAATCTCTGCTCTGGCATCTGGAGGATCTCCTGCCCTCTGAGTGGCCATGCTGTGTGCAGAGTTGTTTCTCTGAAATATTGTCAGTCCTCTCTCCAGTCAAAGCTGCAGCTGTGTAGTTTTACCCAGCTAACACAGACATTATCTCAGAGGCTCTGATGGGCTTGGCCTTCAGCAGTGCCAGTGGCAGGGCCATCGTGCAGGCAGCTGGCACTGCTCCTTTCACACCCAGGGGAAGCTTCAAGTACTGTCTAGCAGAAGCCAGCCCTAGCATTGCCATTCTCACAATGTAGTTTCATGTTGTGTCAGGATATGCAGATGTGACTGTGATAGTGAGAGATGCTTCTCTAGATGTTTATGGTTGAATGACACCAAGTAGCAGTGGGACTGTGGAATTCCATGAGACCAGGCTGGCTGGCCGATGGAGAGCCTAGTCTGGGGCGCTGCTGGAACTGCTGACCAGGTTAGGCTGCACAGTCAATGTGTCTGCTCTGCCAGCTCCAACAGGGCAGCTAACAAGGCTGGGGGACAAGCATTACTTGAAGGGTATTTGAGGGATTGCTAGAGGAGGGACAATTATAAAATCTGTTTGCTTCTTGTCTGTTCAAAACAATGCTGGAAAACAGCCTTTGGAGAAGGCTGCAAGCTTTTCCTGCTAGACTGCTAGTTTTTGCAAGAGAGACACTTTAAAAGGTGAAGATGGTAAGGATGATAATAGAGAAAAAAAAAAAACCCTGATCTTGAATGAAGCAGCGAAAAACAGTCTATATTCTCAATGTAGCAGCAATGAGTACAAATGTATTGCAAAAATATAAAACTATTCCAGGCCTTGCCTAGAATTCTTGACATTCATATTTATTTATGCAAACTACATTAATTTAAATTCTTTGCAGACAGGACCCATGAAAAATTTTGGAATTAAGTTTACTTTTGCAAGTGAATGAATTTACTGTTCAGTATTAACATATAAATTTACTGGCCCACACTGATGGCTAGGAAAGTGGGAATGTCATTATTCTTGGGAAAGTGAATCTAAACATAGAGAACTTGTATGAGTTAAAGCTACTCAGTAACTAAAAATGGTTGCATGCTTTATTTTGCATGGGATTATGCTATTGATCTCTGGAACTGCTAAGATATCTGCTAAATTTTCAATTTCTCCTTTTCTTTTTATAAGCAAAAGTATAAAATATGCCACCTTTGACATGCTTTAAATTTGAACTCTCCAAATAGAAGCATGTAGATTGGGTCTGAATTGAGACAATGGTATCCCACATTTTGAGCCTTGATCTTTTTCCCCCTTCCTCCAAATTCAGCTGGGATATTAATTTCTTATTTGTTGAAAATGTCAAAAAGTCTGCAAAAGGAATATTGTTTGCTTCCATACTCCCTTCTTTTCTTGTAAGTCATGTCCTCAGTGCTGGAAGTAATCAGGAGATTCAAGGACCCTCCATCTCTCTGTTTGATCTTTAATTATTTAATTCAAATGAACTTGAGACTTGAAGACTTTAAAGAAAATTAAGGACTGAATTAGATGAAGAGAAATTAGCTAAATAAGGGGCTAGATAAATCTGAGGCAGATTTTCAAGGTAAGATCTTTCTCTATGGTTGTGCTGATTTGGAAAATGTTACATTGTGAGTGTCGGAGACTTCCCAAGAAAGCAGTTGCTGCCTTGGAGATTGATGAGCTGTGTGGAAAGTAGCAGGATCATGGCATAACTTCATCAACAAATGGAATTCTGCAGAAGATTTGGGTTCTTGGTTGTCATATGAAGTATTTCTCTTTCATTCATGCGGGGCTGAGCTGGCTTAAGCAGCTCTTCAGATGCTCGTTTCTCTTCAGTAGGGTCAACACTTGAGAACTGGAACGGGATTAGAAGAGTGTAATGCTGTGATCAATGAAGCCTGTCACAACTGGCAGGGTGATGCTGAAAGAGAGAGGGATAAATTACTTCATTGTCCAAGTTTCTGGATTATGGTGGACTTTTCCTGCATGTGGCAGCTGCTCTTTCATGACAGGGAATCATACCCCACTGATCTCAACACTACTTTCTGAGAAAAAACAGGGACTAGAAAATTATCAGGGATTTTTTTAGCAAGGGATATGATCGCACACCAATTCCTAGAAAAATGCCAACATACAAGAACAGTGGCCTAAGGGTAAATTTTCTTCCTAATTTTTGTCTGTTGCTCCAAAAATGCTTTCAATATCCATTGTGCTGAGTAGTACTTACAGATAAGAACATGTGTGTTCCCAGCAAGTTGATGCTGCACTGCTGTAGTTTGACAAATGGAGAGAAGTGTCTTGTGTCATGGATATTGACAGTATCAATCACAAGGCTGTCATGAAATTAAGGGCCATCACAAGGAGAAAGATCCATGAATGTTTATGTTCATTCTCCTTCACCATATTTCATTGTCAAGATGTGGTTAGCTGGTATTCTTGTGCTGTACGAAAAAAATCCAGTGGAAATTCTCCTTTACTCTGGATATGACCACAGAAAATGACAGTAATAAGATATTGATCAGAGTGGACATTAGTGCTCATTAAAAGGAGCTGTTCAGTATGAAAAACAGAGCTTGGAAAACAAAATTGCCCACGGGTAGCTCTCTTAATGGATTAATTCCCACAGACTTGCACCCACAGGCACTGCCTTTTGCACAGTGCTCATCCTAGCTTTATTGCTGTGCAGAGAGCCCATGGCAAGGATGGAAAAGTCCTCTCTTGCCTGTGTGTTTACTGAAAGAAGGGCACTATTTGTGAGAACCATGTGAGCTGAGTGAACTCTACAAATGAGTATTGAGCATGAGTTAGCAACCATGGGTTTCAACAGTTACTGTTTCATATTAAAAATGGTGATCACTGGATTTCATCCATCCGTGTGTTGAATGTGACCTTATGTGAAATGATATTTTATGCATCTATGCACAGCTTCAGTGTAATTTGTAAGTGTGGGTCCCAATGTGTGGGAATCTGTGCATTGTATGTAACCATGTACACATGTGCAGTTACTTCTGCAGATATGAACAATGTGAAAATACAGTCTAGTCAACTAGCAAATTCAATGTGTATTCTGATAGTCAAGAAGAGGCCTAACTCAATTCTAGAATTTTAAATAGGTTGTTAAACTTGATCCATACAAAGAAAATAATTAGTACATTTTTAGAAATTTATGGTCTGGCTGTGTTTTCACCTCTCATATGCTCTTCTGTCACTGGCACCCAGAGAGATTCAATGGTGATTAGATGCATCTTTTCTCATCCTTCCTGTTCACAAGTATTAGATTAGCTAACAGTGAAACCAAATTTCTCTGGCTCAGTTAGTAAATGCAGACAAGGCATAAAGTCAACACCTTTTTTTCATTTCTCCATGAAACCCATCACCATAGTATTTATATGCCTCATGTATTACCACTAGATCCTCAAAATATGTCTGCACAGAAAGAGAATACACTTACTACAGTTTCACAGAGAAGTAAAATTAATGTATCCCTTAATAGGGCAGAACATCTATGCTAAAGTGGAGAAAAAAAGGCTGTGTTTTCTGAGAAGTATCCTTTTATCTTGTATAAAAATCTATTTTCCTTCCCACATTGTGTGCGTGTAATGTAAAGGAAGCCTGACGCTGAAACTGACTTAGACCTGGTATTGCATCCTAACAGTCTTGACCCATCCCATCTATGTGGTTTGGGTTGTTTTGGCTTTTGGTGGCATTTTATTAATGTTATTATGATTTCAAATTATTAATTAAATTTTAATTGATTATATACATCCTTTTGTTTCTAATTAAGGTAATCACTGGGGTTTTGTTGTTCACTAACTTAATATTAGTACTGTCTCTGGCTATGTACAGAATGCAACACTTCTTTTTGAACTCAGATTCTTTAGAAATACCCTGACTTCTGTCACTTTTTAGCAGATGTAGAAGGACATAATATATTTTAAAGGGTGTGATTCCAGTGGTGATACAGTGCAGCACAAGTCTGTAAGATGGATCTTGAAAACCAGGGTATTTTTACAGTATATCATTATCTGGACATTTGTCATAGGACAGTTTTCATAATAAGCTTCAAAGAAGGTGGAAGCCCAGATCTAAGCTTCAGGTTTTTCAGAAGTGCTTCTATAACAGGGGCTTTGTATTCTCTGCACTTTGACCAGTAATCTCCATGCAACCATTAAGGTTGAAATAAAGCTGATTTCTCTATCTGGCAGTGTAAGGTGAGACAAGAAAGACTGAATTTTAAATCTTTTATTCTATTTTATTCATTTAAATCCCTCTTGCTCCCCTGAATTTTCCTTAATCTTCCCGTTATCTGATCAAAATTAGAGGTGGGGCATAATTGTCTGTGGATCCCTTTCAGTAGTTGATTAAAGATAAAAGTACATCAAATCTGCAGCAGGTTAAGGAGAGCATGGTTAAGGAGAGTGCTGGACCTGCAAACCACTTTTGTTTGTAGATTGTATGCCAAATGATATATCATTAAAATAGCCTTTTTCACAGCACTGCAACATTAACCATGGTTTCTCCAGAATATAGACTGAATGAAGAGCCTATTCATAATGCAGTTAACTCCCACATTTCCTGGGTTTACAATTTTCTGAAATTCACTGTGATTCTGGGGGCTTTAACTCTAATTCTTGAATACCTTATATTTTCAGACATTCTGAGTAAATAACAGACAGTATGCTTCATTTAATTATTTTACACTTCTGTATACAAATTGACATATTTTAAAGCATTAAAGAAGAAAAAAATCGATAAATGTTTAGGCCTCCCTCAATTTTTGTGGCTTCGCATTTTTAAAGGTAGCTAGAAAGATTTTTGCAAGTTTTATGTAAAATTCATCACTATCTCTGTGATGAAATATTTTTGTGTGTTTTTGTAGATGCAAGTGCCTCAGTCTAAAGGAGTATCTTCTCTTTAGTTTCTTCTCCAGACTTGTTAGAGAAAACACCTTTAATGGGATTAAGTTCCTCATTTTTTGAAGAGAAGATACATTCTAGTTATAGAGTAAGCACAAGTAAGTTACTTGAGGCACAGACCTATTGCAGGTTCTGTCTCTCATTGTTTCTTAGTTCTAAAAATCTTAACCAAAAGACAAGTATTAGACATTTATACATCTATTATTAGATGTTTCATCTGTTGTGTTTATTTGAAGTCTTGCTTTTTCCTGTTCTTTTTGGGTTGGGTAAATACGCCCCATGGCATCAGGTGATCTTGCAACCAAGAGGTCAGTGAGTGAACTGACATAGCATTTTTAAATGTGATGCTTTGTCAGGAGGCTGACAGTTCTGCTGCTATGTACATAAAATTGCATATTGCTGTGAATGCTAACGTGGTTGTCAGGAGCAGTTTCGCCATTCTTTTTAGCCTGTGTCATGTAAGATTCCTTTAAGCAACTAAAAAACCAACCATAATCCATTTGATTTTCTGTCTTCCCATGAGGAAAAGTTTTGACAGATGATAAATAGCAACTGCTGACAATCATCAATGTGGAGCTACCATGCTTTTACATTAAATACAAAAACAGAGTTGTAATGTCACTAGGGATAAGACTTTTGACACATAAGAGACAAATATATAATCCTCAGAACTAAATCACTATTGGGATCTGAGGAAGTGCAACAAAGCGCAGCTGCTTTTAGAATCTCACAAAGTCAAACTGAAGCTAACTTTGATATCTGGAATTGTATGCATGTTCCAATCTGGGGTATCTTGCTGTTGAGCCGCAAGCTGCCGTTATACATGCAAACGTCAGTGAATGTATGTGCACAAAGTAGAAAGGCACTTTATATCACTGTCTGCTTTAATTAGGGCCAAAAAGGGACCCATATCAAAATAAAGAATGGTGCTTTCTTAGCCAGGGCTAAAGTGCCAGATCTTTTCATAGTAAAAAGCTAGTCACACTAGTCACACGGAAGTGTTTTATTCTGTGCAACTTATTTCTTGCAAGTATTTTACCCATTTACTCATAAAAGAACGATTGTTAAAAATATAAATAGTAACTTTAAGTACTTTGTGCTGGCTGGCAGTTTTAGCAATAAAATCTGAATTAGATTTTTGTCTGAGTGTTTCCAAAATTTTTCATCTCTCCAGATGGGAAAGTACCATCAATGTAGTGGTACTTTTAGCATAATCCCTCTTCTAATGTAAAGAATAATGTATTTTACAGCAATATTCAAAACAGAAGTCATTAATATATAACCCTGTTCTTGTAATTGACATTGACTGTGTTTATTTCTAATATATGCTCTCTATTTCTAATATTCACTGTAAAGTTTCAGTTCCATTCTTTACCTACCAAAAGCAGGAGAATGGTGAAAGAGAAGGTGGTTTAGAGAGAAATTGAATAGTCCTGTATTAAAAGGAAATATTACATAAGTCGTGTAGTACCAGCATAAAGCAAACAGTAGGCCAGCTGGGTAACACTGAATTATATGGAAGGGCTAATCTAGTTAAAACACATGGACTAAGAAAATTCTGTCATAATGTGATTTCTTTTACAGAAGAAAAAAGAATACGTGTGCTTCCCCCATGTTTTTAATTATTCCATTCTACTTTCACCAACACTACTTTTTTCAACACATCTTGATTTTAAAATGCAGAAGACTAGATATAGTACCATGTTTAGACCAAAGCACTTTTCATAAAACAGGAAATAATTTCAAGTGATAATTTTTTAAAATGTAAGTCAAGAGACAACACCTTTATGCATATGCCATTTGATGCAATCATTTTCCTCCTCCATTTTGTCACTCTCTGGCTGGGGTTACAAAATTCTCTTGAGGTTTATCTAGAGGACAAACTGTGGGGCTGAGCTGGGGATATCTTTGAGATAGAGCTATGAGACTGGAATGTTTTTTCACCATGGTGAGATGCCTTAAAACTTCATAAGGCCCACTTGCCTAGAGGAACATATTCTATGATAGCTGTAAGAGGAAAATCTGTCTTTATTCCCATCCATGGGGTTTTAAATCACAGCTGCTGTCCTATACTGTGACAAAGCTCTCCATAATGTGGAATTTCTGGCTTGGTTTACTAACCTGAAGGAATTTTTACCAGCTGATCTACCTCTGTTTACTGACAATCTCTGCTGTCTAGCATTATCCCTTTAATGGTCCCCATTCCCAATTTGGGAGCAGTAGTCAAGTGAGCTACACACACTCCCAATGCAAATTTTTTTGCATTAATTTCAGAGACCTATTTTATGTAGATATTAATATTGTGAGATTACAGTATCCTTTTTAATTTATAGGAATGAAAATTGCCTGTGTATTAACTTTAGAAATGTGTTTTAATGTCTCTGACTTCCTAGATGCTTTAACTAGAAATGTTTGCATTAAGCCACTAGAAAAAGAAGTTTAGGGAGATAGCAGTCAATACCATTTGTATCTGTTAGATAAAAGCTGCTTGCATTAGTGTTCCGTCATGTCTTAATGTGACAAGCTTGAAGTTAAGACAAGAAGGAATCTATGGAATGGATAATTTAAGCAGAAGTACCCAAGTGTAACAGACAGCAGAGAAAATGTGTTTCTGGCTTGTGAAGTCTCAAAGGAGGAGTAGATTTTTCATACAATAAACAGAACATCCACCATCAAATGTTCTCTTTTATCCTTCTGGGACACTGACCATTCACTTTTAAAGAAACCTTGTGATCTTAAAAGTGTGTTCAAAATATGCTTTTCCTGTCACAGGCTTGCAAATATCATAAAATTAAACTTTGGAATTTAGAGTTTTAGAAGAAAGCATAGTGAATATTCATTCTGCAATATAGGACTTACTGAAAATGTCTGGAACCATGGAGATTCAGATCAATGTGATGAACAGCTTTAATGAATACATCACATACAGATGATGAATGTACAGCTGAAATGCAGTCCTATTTTGTGCTGTTAGTTTTGGTGCATTTTTCTCCTAGGAGTGGATCTGCTAACAAAAGCATTTTGACTTCAGGAAAACTAGAAGAAAAGTAAACTGAAGAAAATATGTGATTTCCATACTATTTAATTTTATTTTAATACAGGCGCTGAATACATTCTTACTCTGATTGAGAGAAACTATTTAAATCCTCATCAGCTCTACTAAATTCATGAGTTCTACATCTAAATAGCTATTTAGTTCTTAAATTTTACAGCCTGCCAATTTTTTTTAATTTTTTTTTTTAAGACCTCTAAGTAACTCTTAATCCAGGCAAAATCCTGGATCGTCTGGTCCCTCTGATAGTTTTTCTTCCTTCCATGAAAACACTGTGGCTCCATTTGGCTTGCATTAGTCAACTTAGTTGTGACACTGTTACAGGAAACAGATCTCCTTCTATGGGAGAAATAAATATTTGTGAAGTCAATCAAGATGGCATAATACACACCAATAACAATCAAACAAATATATTCATTCCTTAGTCTTCTAGAAGCCAAGCAGAACACTGTAATACCTTAAGAGGAAATACCTGGGAAATGTAAGGGGCTTTTTTGGGCATGTTGTCAATCTACTCAGTATAGTATCACCACTTCCACATTTTTCTTTCAAGAGAAGTACATTGAACTGAACTACCATTTCTTTATAGTTAATGTGGTTGTTCTAATAGGTCTGTCTTTTTTTCATTTCTATTTTTTGCATTTCTGTCTTTTGCTAGTACCTAGAAGGAGCTTAACTAGTGATTCACTTTCCAAAAACTGACAGAAATGAGAGAACCACAGAGCATCATAAAGAAGTACTGATTTGGGTTTTTATAGCTACAATATTTTCTCATGAGAAAATATTGCCTTACTGTGTCTAGTAGGTCTTTACATTCATTTGCTTGTCTGAAGTTTTCTTGGAGACTTTTAGCTAATGGCCAAAAGGAAAACAGCATGCCAGACTACACAGTAGTTTGCTAGTCACTATGTTTTTTGGGATGTAGGTAATTGGATGAGAGTTCTCAGTCAGAAACAGAACAGAGGAGTATCCAAAATGCTGTGTTATTCTCCATTAGAGATCTCCCTTGATTTTTAATAGAGAGCTTTGGGAAATCTTTAAGGTGGAAGAAAACCATATTCCTGCTAAATTCTAATGAGAAGTACTTAAAACTACTCTTTGTGCCTCTAGAATCCTTTCCAAAAAGTCTTTTAAATACAGAAATTGTTGTCTCCAGCTTGGACTCCTCACTTTGAACATCATACTCTGTCTGTTGCTACATACACATACAGGTCTTACAGAACTTGAAAGTCCAAGCTGAAAGAACAATCAGTGGAGTGGGCCTTTCTGAGTGTGAGAGAGGAGAAACAATTTCATTTATGAAAACAGGTATTTCAGAAAGGTGAGATCATGTTTTTCACACTTGCAATATTGTCTCCTCCGTATCAAGGACTTCTCTTTCATTTTGCTTTGATCAGGTGTTACGACAGTAGTGGTAAGTCTTTCTGCAGATTGTGCTACATGTAGCACTGTCTGTGATGTGCAGGAAATTCTGAAAGGGAGGCAAAGGGATGGAAGTGCATGTGAATGAAAAGCTTTAAATGCATGTCTTGTCATGTAGAAGCTGATTTTCAGGGGTTCTGCACACCTGTATAATTCCCCACTGGAAGTTTTGGATGTTATGGCTTCAAGCATTCAAGCAAAGCCTCATAGCTTGTCAGAGTCATCTCTGCTATTTGGGTTTTTAATTTTTACATGGGTGAAAATGAAACTGATTTTAACATTGTTTCCACTGCAGTCCTATCTTGCAATTTCTCAAGAAATAAAAATAAATGAAAGAAGGATTCCTAAAGGGCAAATATATATGGAAGGTGAAGAAAAATTGGGCTTTTTCAACAGTTTTTAGCACTTTTCTTCCTCTTTGTGCTTTTATTTTTCATCTTTTGTGCTTTTGTGAAATTCCTACTTTCTCATTACTCACTGGCTTCTTCTTCCACCTTTTCTCTTGTTTTGTAACACTTTCATGCAATTCTTTTTCTGGAGGCTTCCCCCAGGCTACTTTTCATCTCTCTAGAAAATTCTGTTCCCTTTCATTACCATCCCTTTTATTTGATTCTCTGTTCCTTTGTGTGTCCTACATACATTTCAGTTCTAGTTCAGCTTTATTTTTTGGGGGGTTTGTTGGTCGGTGTTTTTTCTTCTTATAATTGATTTTATGAGCTTTGGAGAGTTATTTTTTTCCCTGCATTTTTATGATGTCTCTGTCTTGCTGTTCTCACAGAATTTCTGCCAGTCAAAGTGCCTGATTAGTGCTAGTTTTTTAATCCAGGCATTATTGACAAAAAACTTTGGTATGCCCCGAGTGGAAACTAGTTAAAAGCCTTGAAAATAAATTAATTCACATCTGCTTAAAGTGTGATCTAAGTTGCTTTAGCAACTTCTGTATGTGGTTATTTAGCATTAATATTGCAAGACAGAATGTTTTATGTGGTATCTTGTAACGATATAATATGTAGCATGTCACCATCAAGATGTGTTTTCAGATTCTTTTTAAATATTTTAGTTTGTAGTATCCAAAGGTTAAAAGATACCTAATAACATGAAGTAAATTAAATTAGGTACATTTTTAAAAGTTATTTAAGCAGTTATTTTTTTAATAATGATTTTTTTAAATAATGATCTTTTTTTCTTGAAATGTTAGGTATTTAAACACCCTTTAATTTCTATGCTTTATCCTTGGTAGGTGCTAGTTTTAATATTTTGAATTCTTAAAAATCAGTCTTCAAAGACCTAGTCGAGTTGTCGCACAAATTTTGGCCCACTTTCAATTTCAGCTTTGGAATTAGCTTTATCTAGGAACATTAAGGTATTTATATTCTGCCTTTTTGCATGTGAGCCTACACAGGTTTTAGAATACATGAGAAGATTGTGGACTGCACTCTAAAAAAACCTTCTTGCAAATCTCTTATGAATTTACCCACAGTTTACCCCATGACCTAAACAGGAACTTACCTTTAATTAAATTAGTGGTTACACTGACTGTCTCAGAAGTCTTCTGGCTATCAAATTAAGCATGTACTTACATAATTCACTCAGAGTTATGCCTCTCAAAACAGCATTTCTAATAATTTGTGAGGAATTTTAGCAACATAGTTGTCCTTGATGTCAGTATGAACTGTATCTCTAAATTTTTTAAACTCCTTCAAAGTCCAATGAATTATGAGCTCAATACTATGTATTTTGCATACAGAACTCTTGCTAAGTTAATAGGGTGTTTGCCTGTTAAAAATTGCAGAATCAGACTGAATTAATCCAGCCTGCTTTTGAGAACCTAAAATAAACAGAACTGCTACAGTGTGCCTTGGCAAAGTATTTCAATGTCTAGCTGAATTACTGTTTATGCTTTCTAATACCTAATTTAACATTTTACATTAATTTGCCATCAGACTGTCATCAATCCATGCCCTTCCTCTAAAGATGAGATATAACACAATGATTATTTGTAAATCATTTCAAAATATCTGCAGCTGACTAATCTGAAGCTGTCTAATCATTCTTCACAGTGAATAACCTATCCTCCCAAGCTGTAAGATGTGTTGATGTCCATCTAGTGCTTTATTTCATCCTAGAGTTGTAATTTCTGAAGTGTAATGTGGTGATCAGAATTGCACACCATATTCAACATGTGGCCTCGACAGTCTTTCATGTGGTGCCAGAATGCCTCCCCTTGAAAAAAATAATTCCCTTTTAATTCGTTCCCATCTACCTTACAATTTTTTGCTCTGAACTTTTTTGTGCCTTTTAATCACTGCAAAATATTGCTGCAATATATTGTGTATGATCATGGAAAACATTTTGAACTATCTCATTCTCACTTTTTTTTTCCTGGTCTCTATTCTCTGTTGTGCTTTAATTTAGATTTTGGACTGTGTGATTATTTCTGGTCCCTAGCCTCATCACCTTTTACTTCTTTACATGGAACTGCATAAACTACTTAGCATCTCATAAGCCTAATTCTATCCAAATCATTATGACTTTGTTTGCTCTGTTCCACTGTATTTACTACTTCTCAGCTCTGTGTCATCACCAGGTTTAGCTACTTTTGAAAGGATGTCCTCCTGCAAGGTCATTTCTCTATTAGCCTAATAAGAGGGATTCTTGTGTGATCACTTGCTGCACTTTTCTTTCTTATGGAGCCCTTTTCTGGGACAGGCAGTTTTTCCATGTGATGGGTAGTAAGACAACTCTCTAAACTGTGCAGTGCAGATATCCTGCTCCTAGGAAATTAATTTATATATCTTCCTGGTTAAGTGGCACTGGAGTTTTCAAGTATGATGGAGAACCAGAACCAGAAAATTCTGCAATTACGGGAACATTACATGAAACTCATCCAATAAGAGAAATATACTATTTTATTAATAAAATTTACAATTAGTTAGGGCACAGAAGGAAAAAAAATCTCATTATCAGTATATCTGTGTGCCCAAACCCCATAGCATCTGAGCTACTTTAGAAGTGAGTTAATCACTGCAAGCAAAACAACATTAGACAGGTTACTCATGAGATGATCAATAAAACAAGAAGTTCCTTTGTGCAGGGCTCTGTGCTGCTCCAGCTATCCTGTTCCCTCTGCCATTTAAAGCTGCCTCTTATGGATTTTATTGTAAATGTGTCCCTACTTTTCAAACAATAAGATGTAAAATTAAGTTGTAAAGAAGGAAGCCATGGTTTACAAAATGTAATCCTCATTGAATGTACTTCTAACTTTAGGTTTGTTATTAGAACATCAGAGTAGTCAATGCCCTTAACTTGAGTCTCTTTATATGTTTGTATTTGCCATAAAGAAAAATTATTTTTAAAAAAATTTCAACACCTACTTGCTATGTTATACTTCTCAGCATTTTTTTATACCTGGTGTCTCTCACTGTGATTTGATGTACTTGACTTTGGATGAATAAGTTGATGGAGAATCCAGCCTGGATATTTTAGAACTGTGTTCAGTTCCCCTACAGAGTGACCCTTCTTGGTCACTTTGACCAGAAGGTGTGTTCTGGAGTAGTTTAGAGCCATCACAGACTCCTTTAATTTAAGTACTTTGAACACCTCAGCATGTATAGTGACTAAATCAGAGGGAATTTAAACTATCATGACTTTGCACGGCTAGACTAATTCTGATAAGCTCAACAAAATTACTCTGAATGTGATTTGCATCTCTGTAACTGAGATGGGAATTTGGCAAACAGAAAATGCTGGTGAATTTACTGTCTAGCTCAACGTAGATGTATGCACTTCATGTAAAACAGCCCTGCAAAGAGACAGTATGGCTACAGAGGGAGAGCATAAGGTTCATTTAGCTGAGAGCAAAATGAATTCTTTGCCTAAGTATTCCCAAAAGAAGGGTAAGGCAGCATTCCAGAAACTGCAATACACATTCCTCAGGGAAAAGTGAAATGTTAAAAGGTTTTACCATCATACTAAAGCTGATAATTAGGCAATTATGACTATTAACTTTGACAGAACACCAGTATTAAATGCATTAGTTCCCAGAGTTTGGATGTAGAGAGAGAGGGACAGAGTAGGGTTTTTGCTGAGCCTTTTTGAGAACTAGTTTCAGACAGGTTAGCAGTGAAGAGCTAGAAGGTGTGAAAATAATTCCCCTACATGTGTAAGAGAAAAAGAATGATTCTGAAAAAGACACTGAGCAGGAAATTTTTGTTCAGTAAGAATGTAGCTGTTATTAGAAACATTGATAGGAATTGCCTCACGATCTATTTAGCAGTGCGTAATTTTAGCAGTGCAGGATGAAGTTGGGCTCCTAAAACCACAGTTAGGTTTGTTAACTACTCTGTTTTCCTCTGCTCTTCTAGTGGGAGGTTCAGGAACAATGTAATACAGTCAAATAAAATAAAAAAACTCTGAATCCTGAAGTCTCTCCTCAGCAGTTTACTGCTGCACGAATGGGTACAGGGTACATTTCCATGTTCTCCCCAGGGCATGCCCCATCATGAGAATGGGTGGAATGAAAAGAGCAGCTTCAACCAAACTGTTGTGATACAGCAAGCAGTAGTTTGCTCTAGAGGATCAAAGAGTGCTACAGACTCTGCACAGACGTTGTGCTAGTCCCAGAACTGTGTGTGTGTGAATGGAGAACATGATTCTATGCCAGCGAATGCAGATCTCTTTTACACCACATGGTTCAGTTCAGTTCTGTTCTGTGAGTGCAGAGATGGGTCTGTTGTGCTCTGTCTCTGGTAAAAATTAGAACAAGAGCTCCAAACTTTTGGCTCTGCAGCCAGAGTCAAAATTCATATTCAGTTGAGTTGCTTTTATGCTTCAGCTCTTTGAATATGTCTATTGATTTGAATGACTGTAACATACAGTTCCTTCTAGCAGTGTTTGGCAAAATATGGAGGAATTCTATTTAGGTAATAATATACAAAGCCTTGATAAATTATGAGGTATAGAACCAAAGCAAAACTCTGTCACAGTTCCAGAATTAGCTAATAATACTTGGCATTTCTGATAGCTTGTTTTACTAGAGATTGTCAAGAAACTGTTTGTGAGACCATGTTCTAGATTTAGTGGGTCCACAGAAATTTGAATCAGCTGAGAATTGATCTTATCACTTCTTTCTGTTTCTTTTCTCTTCATATCCTGAGAAAAAAAACTAGGTCAAATTCTACTCTTAGATGTCACCAATTTAAAACTAGCAAGAGTTATGTACAATCCAAATATTCATTTGGCTTATAGTTATTCAGTTGAGCAGTGTGACAGCTGAACAGAAATATTTTCTCAGATATACAGGGAAATCCTATTTTCTTAGTTTCATGAAAAAGCAAAACATTTTTCTTCTCACTTTGTTCTTATAAAAAGAACTCAGAGCAGTTTTCACAGGTAGAAAGGAGTCATTTTTACATGGGAGTATTTGTGAAGTGAAAAATATCTCCATACATGTATTTGTGCTCTGCTTCCTGCAGAAGCAAGCATCGTGCATGCTCACTTGAGGGGAGACCATCTTACATAACAAGGTTTCCTACATAGGTTTGCACAAAATTGTTGTGAGAACATCAGCCCATGGTGGGAAATTCATGCACACATGTAAGGTGTGTTTCTAATTTTCAGCTGTGTCATTGAACTCTTACTTTTGAGTATTGGGGTTATGGATGTGAAAGGTTAGAAAGCATACAAAGCAGATGAAGAGACATTGATTCACTGAGACAGGGCTCAAAGTGCCTTTGTAATTGCAGGCTTGCAAGTTCATCAAAATTCTACTGTGAAAGCTTAACTAACTTATCTTTTGCTGGGTTCTGGGCTATGCTGATGCTTAAAATGTACAGTCACAGGGTACCCATGCTCTAAGAACTGAAAGATCCAGATTTTATATTTGCGTTGCCTACAGACATGTTGTATTCTCTTATCAGGTCACTCTATCTTTCTATAAAATGTATTTCTCAGTGGGAAATTAATTTTGTTATTCTTTAAAAATAGATGAAGATCCATAGGTAACTCCCCCCTTTTTTCTGTTATATTTTAACATGAATTGGGATAGATGGTGAAGTCACCATCCCCGGAGGGGTTCAAGCAGTGTCTGGGTCTAGCACTGAGTGACACTGTTGAGTGGTTTAGGGGTTACAGTGGCAGTGCTGGGTTGATGATCTTGATAGTCTCTTCCAACCTTGATGATTCTATGGTTCTATAAGGCAACTAAATCAGAAAATGCAACATCTGATGCACACAGTCCTATTGAGGGTCTTTAGCTGGCAACAGGCTATATCATTATAAACATCACCACACTCAAATTTAATTGCAATCACATGCATAAAAAACCCCAAAGTCACAAACAACGAGACCTCAACACCATAAAAAAACACACCATCAAAAAATCAGAACAAACAAAAAACACCTAAAAGAAACAAATAAAAACCACTCAAACCAAACAAAACAAAATACACAAAACCAAACAAAATATCAGTCATTTAAACAGCTTAATGTCATGATTAAAACAGCTTGATTTCACTGACACCTGATCTGGTTTTGATTTCTATTTTTACAACCCAGCTTTAGCTTTTTTTTTGCCTATGTCAAGGTAGACAAACATAAATAAGTGAAGGCTCCTTTGCCTGAGCGATGACTTATTTTCTTGTGATAAGGCTCTAGTCAGCCCCAATCCCAAACCTCTATAGCTCTTTTAGCACTTCATTCTGGGAAATATAATAAAACAGCTCAACTGTACTGTGTTTGTTATAAATCCTTTTGAATCAGAAATTGGCTTATGTCACTTCAAACTTGTTCAAAACAGACATTCTTACCAGTATGAAGAAATCTTCTTTGCCATATTGCTTCTGGAAATGTCATGTTTACTTCTCAATTAAAAAAAAAATTAAAAAATTATCAGTCAGGAGGAGAAAGGGAGAAAGAAATGCATCAAGAGAAGTCCTTACATAATTAATGCCAGCAAACTCATAGCCCTCACAGATTCCAAACAGTAGACCAATACCTTTGTATGAATTCTTAATCAACTCAGTCTGGATTCTAGTCATGAAGGCTTCTACTAGAAATCATTATGGAATCTTTGATTTGCATTCCTCCTTCCGGTAAGTCTATTCATAACATGAACATTATTAATCAGGAACTATTCCCAAGCTTTGTCCTGTGTTCATGCAATCAGAAATTGATTTTTACTTCTCTGGAACTGAACTTTGAATTGCTGGTGCTTTTTTTTTCTTGCATTCCTTGCTCCATTTCTGATTAAAATAAAGACAAAAATTCGTAAAAGTTGTTCTGTTGCAGTATATCACTAGAAAAGCACACTGAGTGTAGATCTAGGGATCTGTGAGAGCAGCACAACACACTGAATGAAATCTTGGTTGGCATATGCCAGGCATCCCCATCTCCCCTCTTACACTGTCTAGCCCTTAAACTAGGAAGTGAGCAATACTGTGAAGTTTGCATCATGATGTTCCTGTTAATGCACCAGCATGTCTAGCACCAGATACAGGAAACTAGAAAGGTTTGGCAATTGCAACTTCTCATTTTCAGTCATTCTTGGAATAGACCAAGGGAGTGAGAATGCAACCACACTTTTTCCCTGTAGAGACTCTGACAGGAGCACTACAAAGGATGCACCTATAAAGAAGTGCATTCATGCAAACATCCCCAAATTATCAACCATTTTCATCACAAATCTAAGCACAGTCTGATACTAGCTACTGTGAACAAAATGAATTCTATCCGAATTAAAACCAGCACATTATTTACTTTTTTTTTCAGATGACCAACTAAATCATTTGAGTGGGCAAAAGTCTTGTGTGGTAGATTTATTTCCTTCTGGCATTTTGGTTTTTGTAGTCTTTTGGAAGGATTTCACTAAAAGTCCAATGTAGCACTGCTGTATCTATGTAGCACTGCTATATCTAGCACTTCAAGCATGCAAAAATGAGACCATTGAGATGAAAACTCATCTTTTCCGTTTAAAGGGGAAAATAGTAAATTATGAAGTCCTAGAAATGTATAACTACTGAAAGGAATGTGTTTTCAATGATACTTAAGATTTAGTTCTAGTCTCAAAAGAGGAAATAAGATGTCTTAGTTGAGATCACTGGCTGGCAATCACACTTTTCAACTGTTTACCAGAAATATTTTTTTGAAGACAGCTTCTAGGTCTCACTTATAAAGGGGTAAATGCATGCAGGGATGATGACAAGCAAAAATCCCTAAGGAGAGGATGAAAAATGAGAGTGCCTAGTTTACATTGTTTCTTCTATTGCAAAATCCTAGCAGGGAGATGGTTATTGGTTGTTGGATGAGCTAAGGAATGTTGAAAACTTCAGTTGATTATGTCTGCCTCCACTATCAGTTGTCTTTGTGATATCAGGTCTATAATAATAGATGTTTTAAAGGAGGGAGTATCAGTCCAAAGAAACTGAAATAGGTTGCTTAAAAAACAGATTTCTCTCTATATTGGTTGTAATGCTTCTACATTAAAATATGTAAGTTGATTATAACTGTGTGGGTGTTGTAAAATATGCCTTTCTAAACCCCTTACAGGTGGTAATATATCACCCATGTCTCTGGGTCTCCAGAGAGTTTCACTAATTTCTTTTCCAGAAATATAGAGGTCAGTTGTCTGCTACCTTTTATTACTACTTACTTGAGCAACAACTTTGAATAGTTGTCTGGAAAAAGAAAGAATGAGTAAAGCAGTTTAGAACCAAGAGGGAAATATGTTTTTTAAATATTTGATCCTTGGTTCAAAATGAAAGCCACAAATCCTTCAGGAAGTAATATGGAAAATATAGTAATTGAGAGAAAATGAGAAAAGAGAGGCTGGAGTGGAAAGAAGAAAATTCAGTTTTCCCTCCAGATATCCTGCTATGTAGTTATCCTCTTTATCTAGTAGACAGGCAAATCTAACTTGCTGACTGTGGTTACATAACAAGTGACAAAAGTATATGAAATTTCTATTGTAGCATAACTTCTGTACCAAATTGCATTGTAATTTTTTAGACTTACCACTGCCTTTCAACAAGAGCTAAAAGACAAATTAAAGTACTGATTACCTGTGGGTTTGTTTTTTTTAAAATAATGATGTAAAGCTAACTGACATATGGGGATGGATCACTGGGAATGTTGCAGTAGAAGCTCTTCAGATAAACACTTCCCTCTTTTGATAAAGAGGGTCTGAAAGGAAAAAGTGCTTTCAGTCTCTCTTACTCCAGAACCCCACTTGATTTTGATATAATATTCTGACAAGTTGTTGATTCCACACTGAGGCTTGCTGAGTAAATCCTATGAGGTGTTGAGTGTCCTGAAGAGCAGCCAAAGCATTACTGCCCCTTGCAGGAAGAGCTCAGGGTTATGCTATGGCTCACACCTTTTGGTCTGAGGTGTGCATTGCTGAGTCCTTCATGTGACTGTATGATCATAATAAGGGTTTACAAACGAACACTGTAACTTATCAGTTGGTTTCTATGAAAATATCAGGCACACAACATTGATCTTTAATTTGTGTATGATATATAACAAAATATTCATTAAGCAATGGTTTAAGGCTCTGGATTGCATAAAGCACAAGTAGGGAAGGGATTCTGCCATCATCATCAATATGTAGATTGGATTACAGAACCTATAGATGGTTACCAGGGTAAACCCTATCCATATGAATGGGTCCCTAATGTAATAAACATAACATGTTGTAGCCTTAGCTAATGTAAATGAGATTGGTGGTTCTGCTGATTTACACCAGCTGAACATTCACCCATATGTTCAGTAGTAAATATTTGTTAGATCAGCCCATAAATAACATTTTATTTGCAAGTGTACATGGACACAACCATCTAGACTCTAAATGAAGCTTAACACATGAATGATGAAAAGGTTTCTCCTGCAGAGGCAAAGATAAAAATATATTTTTTGAAAACAAGTTGGTGTTACTGCCAACTTCTCTTGTCCGTCTTTTCTTTCATGCTGATGCACAAGTGTATCTTCAGCATGAAAAGTAACTCTTGTTAAGTTTACCCTGCTTCTTTCTCTTGCTTGACTTTTTCCACATATCTAATGTTTGTGGCTTTTAAACTCAGGATCATTTGGAGTGAGTGTAGTCTCCAAAGAACCGAGGCTGGTTTGTGATGGGAGAATTGACTTATTATCTGTGTCATCTGTCAGATGTGTCAGGCTCAGAGAATCCTTCACTTACTCACTCAGTATCACATCAGATTTTATAATGGAGAAATTAGCTGAAACTTGGGAACAGTAAATCAAGCTTTAACTCTAGAATGTGAAATAATCAATTTAGCTGCTATTGGAAATGGAAAATTGTGTGGTTACTTCCCTTTGCTTGCTTTCTCTGTCCTCAAACTTTTGCCAGCCTTTATGGTTTCAAAGACTCAATCATGAGTGCCAACAGTTCAGCACAGATTTACAGGGTTTGTGTTTATGATAGCTAAAAACATTGCAATAATATTTTGAATATGAAATATTATTGTTTCTTATGTTATTTTCATTGCCAAGGATATTTATTTTTTCTGTAATCTGTATGATATCATGCAGGCAGATGTCAACTGCTCTGTTGTTTTCTTATTTCTTCTGTAAGTAGGAAGTCTGCATTTTCCATCAGGATACAGTTACCAAGGGAGCAATCTTCAAATATCTGGGGATGGATATGCAAATAAGGCAAAGCTGTGTTTGCGTAGTCTAGACTGCTGATAATTTGGAAAGCATGTAGGCATGACTAATATGGGAAGGAAATTCTTCCAAAACCTGAGCCATTCAGATCAAGATGAGCACTTCCATAACTGAGAAAAAGTGTTGTGGTTTTTCTGCTAACAAATGTTGCTACTGAGTACTACCTAAATGTTACAGACTAAAGCTGATATTATTTCATAGGATCCACTGAGCAGCCATCAGATGGTTAGCTCTATTGTAGTTAAAATTTTTAAGTGAACTATTTTCAAAGTGGAAAAAATCAAAGGGTTTTTCACAGCCTTCGGAGAGGTCTAAACTTCAAGTATTATTTTATTTTTGCTAGCTTTGAAGTGGATCCAGAACCTCAGTTGTTAACTTGAAACTGGTTTCCATAGTTCAGAAATATTTCTGAAACTTTACATGGTAATAAAAATGTCTTACAACCTCAAATATTAAATAAAACACTTCTTTTTTTGTTGGTCTGGACCAAATAAAAAAGCTTATGCCATATGCTGGAAATTATATCTTCAATTTGAGGTGTTATACTGTGCTATTACTTGTAACATTTAATTAAAATTATTGCTTTCATTAGAATGAAAGAGGTTACAGATGGTAAAACTACTATATCACCAGCCCATCTCCCTTTTAAAATGGTAATGTTATATAACAACGAGGTGGTCCATATTATTTCTGTACTACCACTGAGATTAAAAGAAAAAAATGTACTATAACAATTTGCGTGTTAACCTTTTTATAAGATTGCTGTGATTTGTTTATCAAGTCTAGTAAGGTTAACTTTTGATTTTCTTTCCTTTTTAACAAACTGCCAGGGTATAAAAATGCATTTAAGAAAAAAGAAAATCCATTTCATGATGTGCGTTGTGCAAATGCTTGGCTACAAACAGCATTTTTACAGATACCATCAGAGAACTCAGTTACATACCTCAAAGACAGTCCCAGGCTACAGAATCACTATCAAAAAGTAATCTCTTTTGAACTACATGGATTTTTACATCTTTGGTTTTGACTGAGGTCTCAACTAAAAGTTAAAGTGTCTAAGTAGAAATTCTAATATGTTTCATTAGATAGCCTACATATTTATTCCTTGCTAGATATTTTTTATCATCTGAATGTATTTTAAATAGAAAACTCTAATATTAAGTGCAATATAAGTAAAAAAATTAATACTGTGATACGCTTTTGCTTATCATATATATTTCTAGAGATATGTAAATTATATATGGTTGAATCCTTCTCTTTATTATTACCAGTGCCAAAGAAACTTCTTTAACTTAATTCATTTAAATCAGATTTCTACATGTGAAATGGAAAAGAGAATGAGGACATTTTTCACTTTGCATTACAGCACTAATTACACTTGTAATACACTACTTTATGTTATGTAAGTATTACCCTTGAACTCACATTTTTATGAAGACAAAATATTTCCAAAATTAAATTAATAACAGGTAAGATTAGATCCAAAAAGCCTGGCAGTAAGATCTGCTTATGAGGCCATGCTTTGTCCTACCACAAACTGTTTCAGCCCTAAGGACTAGTCCAATATAGAGGACACAGCAGTGCATCTCCCTCAGCCTGAGACTCCCATCCTGTCTTGCCTCATGCCTGCTCTGCTCTGGTCTAACTGAAGCACTCTCAGGACGGGGGTGGATGAGCTCAGGGCCCACTGTGGTCCCCTGGCTCAGCTTAGCCAGGAGGAGCTGGCTAATAAAGAGGGACAGGAATGATAGAACTAGCCTGGAAAATAAGAACTTTAATAATAAAAATAACAAATGTGGTGCAGGTACAGAGGCTGGATTCCAAAGACCCCAGGGGTGGGGCACATGCAGCCAGGTATAGGGACACAGGTCCAGTCACAACGTGCACTCAGGGTGTGACCTTATTTGAACTAGGCTTGGTGCCAATGGAAACAAGAACGGGAAACTTGACCAAATATAGGATGGTTCTATTAGCATACAACTAATTCCCATGATTCTGCTCTTTCCCACTGTGGCCTGGTCAGGTGTCGCCTCTCAGCAGACTGTCTGCCACGGTCTGAGGTCAAAACCTTCTGTAAAAGCATCTGAGGTAACAGCAGGGCGAGATCCCACAGCAGTGATTTATACCTGCCCAGGTTCTGTGTGCCATAATCTGTACAGCAGTAAGAGAACCTTTGGGCTCCAGGTTCTGTGTGCCATAATCTGTGCAGCAGAAAGAGAACCTTTGGGTTCCAGGTACCTGCGCTCCTTGCACAAGCCAGCAGCTGGAAATGTCTTGGAACCAACAACCATAAAACAGGTGGCACATGAAACTGGACCTGCTGGGGTCTGGCAGCCAGAGATGGGGATGGCTGTGCCAGGAGCTGGGCTAGGTGGCCACTGAGGCCCCAGGGTGAATTAGGGGCACTGAGTTCTGTACTTCCTCTTTGTGCTTTTGTTTCTTCCCCTTCCTGGGAGGTTGCATGATCCAGCAGCTCCTGGGATCTGCTGCTGGTTACCTGAGGTATCTGAGAGCTAGGACTGTGTGAACTGCTGGTAAATTGAGCACAGCTATGGAGCCAGGGGTTTGCTAACCCTGGTCTGCTGCTTAGGCTGCATGGAAATAATAATTTAATATTAAAATATTTAATAGTAAAATGCCTCTGGATCTCTTACTCTAGGTAAAAGCAAAATATTATTTAACTGGTACACGTATTTATTTCTGTAGAGCTGTGGTGCTTTTTTTGTGAGGGGTCCAAAATAACCACATATGAGGTAAAGTCTCCCAGAGGGCATATAATGTACAGTGAGGTGGTGTTTGAACTTGCTTTGTTATTGTGAAATTTACCTATGTCACACTGGAGAGACTCGAGCAAGGGAGAGATTACACACAGTGTTTGAAGAAAAGAAAAGGTAATACATTTTGCAAATAACACCTCTCTGTGGGGGGGTTTAAGTGCATCCTTAAGTGCATATTGGCTAGATAATACGACCTAAAAGTAACTTTGCTTCTGTTTGTGGGAAAAGTAGAAGTGAGCTGAGACTGAGAAAGAAAAATATAAGAAGGGAATAAACATTTTCTGTGCAATTAAACCAAATACAATTGAAGCTACAGGGAAAATCACCAGTTAAAATATAATAAACAGTCTTGAAGTCTTTAAATTCCCACAGGAAGGGATTGTTCTGTTAGAGGAATTCAGTATTATTAAGTGGAATTCACCCGACAGGGCAGGAAATCCCCTGTAGGACAAGCAGAAGTTTAAAGCTCAAGGCTGTGTATTGAACTATGTGCTTTTCTGTTAAAGAGAGATTATTAAAGTAAGGGAAACATAAGGCATAGCACTTCTCTCGTTATCCAGGCATGCTATACGTCCTGCTTTTGCCCCTCATTAGTGGACTTACCGCTTACTTAGCCACTGAGGAATTGGAAAAATTTCCTTCTTACTGAAAAAATACTAGAAAAGAGGTGAAAAAGTTCCTTCTTAATAAACGTTGTAGAATTGATTAAGAAGTCTAGTGAGATGAACATTCAGCGGTAATACCAGCGCTCATATAAAGCATGAATGGGATAAAGATGCTCTCCTTGGACTTCCCTGGCCCTAACCCAGGGATAGTCACAAGCCTTTGGTGCAGTGATACTGGCTGGGACACGTATCACAGATGCCTGTACGTGTGTAGGACACATTTGTTAGCACATATAATGGCATTAGTATTGGCAGAAGAAACTGTCAGAGACTTCAAAATGACAGGGTACAAATGTCCCAGTGGAATCAAGGGGCACTGAGACAGGAAGAAGCAAAGGCCGGAGAAAACATCTGTTACAAACAGTAATACAGGGGATGGAGAAAATAGTGTGGGAGGCAGAGGCACATATGCCTTGCTGCCAGGCATGCTGAAAAGAAGCTAACATGTTGGATATCACCCCCTGCCCTTCGATAGGAAAGGAAAAACAATGCAATCTGCCACAGCTGCAGAAAGTATCAGTAAAAGGAAAACAGCTTTAGGAATGGGGATTCAAATAGTTAACATAGGAAAAAGCTTGAGACAGTTACCTGCAGAGGAAGGAAGGGCAAAACACAAATTAAGTCCATGTCTGTAGAGGGACTTAGGAAGGTTAAGGCGAGTCAGCTGAAATTGAGTCTGCCATGTGGATTATCTCATTCTGGAGTAAAGCAGCCATAAAGTTTAGCTGCACTTCACACAAGAGTGGGAAAACTGTGTCTTCTGCCTACTGGTTTCAGACGTTCAGCTAAGCTGCCTTTCTGTGTCCTGTAGTCAGAAATTACAATGTGAGTATAATTTGCACTTTCAAGTTACTCCTGAAGGAAGTGTCACAAGTAGCAATGTGACAGGCACAAAGGGTATGCAAATTGCCCAATTAGACATAACCTACTCTTGAAAAAACAGTTGCAACAGCAACAAAATGCAGCACAAATCATCATGCAATGTAAGAGAGCCAATTCAAAATCTATTCTACAAATGCATATATAATATACCTGAATTTTCTGTTTATTTATTTGGGCACTAGAATTCTTCAGGATCTCATGAAACACACGGATCTGAAACATGAAGTATCCTTTCTATGAAGGTGTGATGGATGGGAATATAGATAAGAAAATTGTCTTTATTTCCTATTCCCAGTCACATGGAGCATACAGGCATCAGTTACAGATTTTCACCCTGAACTGAAGCTCAGGTCAGTGTCAGTTTGGTGGAGACTTATACTGTGCGTTGTCTCATTTTAAATCACTGTGATATTGAAAACAATACACAACTGTGAAACTGTATTTGGAAATTTAAAGTCACTGGTATCTAACTAGTGTAAGTGCATTAGAGTACAAACAATTTTGTCTCCCTCACTTGTTTCCCTCCAATATCAGAGGCAAATGACACGACTCAGCATATTTCTAAAGGTGTGGAGCATCATTCAGTTTCAGACTGAGTATCTTTATTTTATTCTGTCTAGACAGTAGCATCTAGATTTATCTCCTGTTCTCTGGCCTAATGGTGAAGCATGTGAAAGTGTTCCTTCTCTGTCTTCTAAAAAAATTTCATCCACCCACTAGCGAGAGAACTAAATTATTCCTTCTCCTTGGAGCATTATATTTTAATCCCCATTGTGATGTCTGGCCACTTTCTGGCAGTGAATTGAGTGTTGCACTAAATCCTGGTGTGTGGGGGTCCAATTGCCTGTTTTCAGTTTCACAGATACCCCTTTAAGAAACGTGTGCACTCTGTACCAGCCCACACTGATGCAGTGTCTGAGACAAGATTCATGCAGAAAGGGTGATGTGGTGCTCCCTTTAGTGTTAGAAATCTCACTGATGCATTTTGCTTATATCCTGAGGGTTGACATGGTTCCTAATTTTGGTATCATGAAGTAATTCTCCTGCAGATCAGACCGTTCAGGTCAGCTGTGTGGAGTTTGTTGTGCCAGCCTTGCTCAACAGCAGGAAGTGAGATGCTGTCCTAAAATCACCCTCGAGATCCAGTAAATTCCTTCCTGTCACAGAGATATAAGATACATGTTCTCTGAATCTCTTTTACTTCGGAGTATAATATCTTTCATTTTATTTTATTTTTACCTACAGATTTTTACCTACAGAAATAAGTCCTAAATCATGAAGAATTTTATGATGTGTGTGGATATGGCGCTTTTGTTCCATGGAGAACTTCCAGACTAAGCAGCTATTTTTATATGATTGCTTGAGATTTTGGGGGACTATTTGATGATCTGTGTGACCTCTTCTAATCTTATTGTAATCATTGTTGCTCTCTGCTTTTCCATGCTTTTTGCTGGTTGCCATGGAGACATCCTACTCTCCCTTCATTCTTAAGTGAGAGAGCAAGCCAAAGCAGTGTCCCCGATCTCCCTCTCTTTCTCACCTTTTTCCCTCTCTCACACTTTCTGGCTGTCACTGGGAATCATGTCAGCTTCTTTTCTTCATCTCCAAAAGAAGCATTGATGCCCTCTTAGCACCAGTATGTTCATTCAGCATTTTCCACTGTTCCCTGGAGAGGAGTGTGGCAGCACAGGCTGCATCCAGAGCCAGTGAGACTCGGCCAAAGCCAGGCTTGCCCTGCTCAGACTTGCAGATTACCCAGGATCTGTGTTGCAGGCCTTGAAGAGGCACAGTTTGAACACCAGTAATCTAATTTGGGTGTGCTCCCACGGAGCACCCCTTGCTGGTGCTCAGCAGCATGAAGACTGGACACTGTATTCGTTTGCCACAGCAGAAGTAAGGGACTCTTGAGCAGAATAACATTTGAATGTTTATGGTTAATTTAGAAAGAGAAAATCAGATGTTTTTAAATGCTGCAGATTAAATGCAAGTTGTTTCCAGGGAATCTGTATGGAGTGCATTTAAATTTGTTTTTTATTGTCTATTTCATAAATTATATTCCTTTATAGAATAAATTGAGTGGATTAGGAATGGAATCATCTGTAATTAACTGGGTGCTAGCTACTTAGGAGGGCACATACAGCTTGTGTTATTAAACAGCATCATGTCAGATTTAATGGATGTCATTACAGAAGTACCTCAGGGATCTATGCTTGGACCATTGTTATTTATGATCTGTGCAAATGAACTGACAAGCCAGTGCACTGAGGGCAATGTTCATTCTTATTCTGATGACACAGTCACGACCTGAGCTCCTAGTTTCTTGAAATTGTCCTGTAAATATTTCTGAGGCCTTGGAAATGGTTAATTCTCAATGAAGTTGCTTTAGGCAATGCTGAGGCAAGTGTTCTGACTAAAGTAGTGCCAGTGCTGGGACAGGCTACTTAGTGTTAAGCAAATCTAAAACTTTCATCTTAAGGAGGGGGGGGCAGAGGGCGGAGGAATAAAATGTATGAATCCCCTTTTCTCTACAAAATTGACACATTTTTTCTTTCACATAATATTCTCTTATTGTGAAAAAAGAAGAATTTCTAGTGTTTGCTATTGATTTCGTGATTTTGTAAGATGGATATAGCTGCTAAATATGAATCTACAGGAGGATTCAGAAATTATTTAATGAAAATATATTTCAGTTTTCATTTGCTGGTTTGAAATTTTCTGTTCATTTGAGGCTTTTTGACTGTGTTTTCTCCTCCCATTTTTATCAGGAAGAAAACCGTCGTGCTTCTTTTTCAGGTATCTGAATCTGTCAGTGCTGGAATTCTTCTTTGATGGTGCTAATTGCTTTTTATTCAATGATACTGATAAGATTTATATGGATCATTGGCTGATATATCACCTCGTGGGAGGAAAAGCTTGGAGGTTGGGCCCAGATTCTGCCCTTGGGTTTGGAATAAGATTACCCTTGGGGGCAGGAGACAAGTTCCAACAAGTCTTTATTTCCGCCTACAAATTGAACTACAAAGCACTAGAGACAAAATGAGGAAGCTGAGCTAATGCTGCTGCTCTGGAAAATTGTGTTAGTGGATCTGATAAAATTGAGGGTCTGACATGGCAAACGGAATTTAGTGTACAATGAAAATGACTGAGCAGAATGGGTCAGAAGGTGATTCATTCAATAGAAAGTAATCATCGGGGTATGATCATAAGTTGCCTGTCCATAGGCAAATGAAAAATGACTGTTGTTTCTTTCATTGGCTCTGCTCTGCCTGGTTGGTTGTTAGTGGGTCACTGTGCTGAGGAAGGACTCGAGGATATCCTGAGCCTCCCCAGCTGGGAGTGCACCAGCCTTGGGGCAGCTGCCACGCCATGGGAAGGGCAGGGGCAGGGCAGCTCAGGAGGCAGCTGGCTGCACTGCTCCCAAGGGGCTTCTGTGCAATTCCTCCACACACCTATGCCCTATCTCTGAACACCCCAGTGGAGGTGCAAAAGGCCTTTTAATTGCTTCCCACCTCCAGGAATCATCTTCTTTCCTTTAGCATTTATTGGTCTCAGAAACATTATCTTTCTGTTAGTTTTCATTTTCACTGGATTTCAACACTTCAGCTGCCAAGTGAAAAATGTAACTGCAAAACTGACTGGAAGCACCAGTACTGTGACAAAACAAGGATTTTCTCTTCACATGTCCACACACGGAAAAATCTTCTCAATGTTTAATCTTGTCTAGTGCTCATTCAGAGGAACCCATTCTGAATTTTACTTTTCCCAGGCCCTAAATGTTGTCACTGTCTAAAAGACATATATTGTCCTGATTAATTATTCTATGCCAGTTCAGCGTCAGTGTAAATTTGACTTCTTAGCATTAGTGTCAATTTGAGTTTTTAAGTCACCAGTGTGGTTCAGAAGTCCAGCTGTCCAGTCCTCTGAGATTATTAACTGTTCAATTAATGATTTCATATTCTTCTGTTGTCTATAACACATGATTGTACCCTTTTGGAAAACAAAGAAACCTCCCTAAAAAATCACCAAAAAAAGAAAAAGAATGCATAAAAAGAATGTGTTTTAATTCTTTTAAAACTACCAAAGTATTATTGAAGCTCTTTAGGCAGTTCTGTTGGACTTTTGTCATGAGCTAGCCTTCCAAAACCTACAGGAAAGAAAGAAACTGGAATCAATTTCTTTCCTGCAAGATGACAGCAATAGCCGTTTTCTTATGCTTAACCAGTAAATACTATAATATCTTACAAACATGGCTCATATGGTTATTTAAAGCAGAACTATGGTTGTTTTAATATGGTTATTGTAGCCATACATTTTGCTTTTATGAGTTTTTATATAGCACTATTACTTATATGCTAATCTTAAGGATATTGTTGTAATTTGTTTTATGTGTTAAGTATTATAGAGGCAATTGCTAGTATCACTATAGTGAAAGGTCTTATGAGCATCACATCTGACAAACAATTGCTTGCTGCCAGAAGCCCAATGAAACAGTTATACCCAGGGATACAAATCACCTTTACAGACAGTTTACTTACGATTTCTTCAAGCAGGGAAAACCATCTAAAATGCATTATGTAGACAGACTCAAAGTTTCTATGTTTATGTGCTTGTGTGCTTGCAAAATTTGCAGGCTACTGAACAAAAGGTGCTGCCCTGTCATGGTTGCCATAGGCATGTTCTTCACAGTGGCTTTGCCTTGCTTTTTATCAGCCATCTGTGTCATTTGATCCTTTTTTGTACAAGTCCCATGGAAGGAACATGAAACTCTGCATGCTTTAGAGGTTCTTTGATTTTCTCTGTGTCATGCTTGGTGCTTTATTTTATTTGTCTCATTCTAAAAGCAAAGTGATACATTTCCTTTGAGAGGGACACTCAGAGGCAGCAGTGACAACTTGCTTTTCTAGGCAGAGTCCTACAGGGGCATTAATGCCACTAAGTCCTGTGACAGGAATACATTCCTTATCCTGGACATTAATGACATATGTGCTTTGTCAAATGTTGTTATCAGACCCAACAGGGACACGAATGACAATGACTTCTTAATTTTTGCTTGTGTCTCTGGGAGTGATAAACTATTTTTCTGCTTTCCCTTACAATTTAGAATTCTGTGGGACAAACTTAATTTGCTGCTCATAATGACTGGTTGGGAATTTGTTATTGTGTTGGGAATTTGTTATTGCTGGGTGTTTATTTGCAAAGATGATACATCTTGAGACCAGGTCATAAATGAACTTATTTTGTGAAATGCATTGCATTCAGGCAGCAGAGCTTTGCAGACATAGGCCTGCAAAGAGACCATCTCTCCAAAAGAACCAGGAGAACCTCACTGTCAGTATTATAGTAAAAAGCAAGGAGATTTTTCTCTTCCTGAATGAATATTTAAGCCCATGTGTCATAGATGCAGCTTCAATACTGGAGGATGCCCACTAAGAACAGGGAATTTCTTAAGATAATTTTTTTGAATTCTCACAAGCAAGAGGACACTAAATCACATTGTCCTAATGTAAGGGTTTATTCACTGAATTCATAGTTCAAAAGCATTCAGGGAGTGATGAACACTGCTAATTTCATGGGTGGTGTTTTATTTTGAAAGCTCTCTGACCTAGAAAACATTGACTAGAATAGGACAGAGAGTTGACATAGACAGGAAATTGTCCTGGCAGGTTTTTCACAAGAGGGGCAACAAGACAGGTTTGCTTACCCATTATGCTACTATGTTATGCTAGGCACTGCTGTGCCTTATAAATATTTGCACTGTTTAATTTTGAAAATTTAAACATCAAAATTCAGGTTTTTCAGGCTGAGTCTCCTATTGGGATGAGGTTTGAGAATTTCTTAGGATTCCACTCTAAGAAATTATAATCTTCAGAAGCTGCGGGTTTGAATTCATATCCTGCCTAAGTCCTCTAGGACAGAGAGCTAAATTTTTAGGCACTGTACAGTGTGTGGTCTCTTCAGCTAATAGTTTCTGTGCTATCAAAACATCTGTGTGTGAATTACTGAAAGGAAATTAAATTGAATTATAATTATCACAGCCATTTATACCCTAAATTAGTTATCTAGCTATTCGCAGAGAGGTCAAGAAGCCAATGTACTGAACAGTAACAGGCAGTAAGTGGCTTACCAGGGTAAATTTTAATTGCTGACAATATTATGGTGCCTGCAGACAAGAGAACAAGAATACTTCAGAGCTGCCATCCTTTGTGTATAGGAAAGGAGCCATAAGAATGGTGATGGTAGGTGAGCAGTAACAGGAAAGTGGCAGACTGTAAAAGGTCCACTTTGATACATTTGGGGCTTGAGATATAATGCAGATGTCACTTTTTAAAATTGAAGGACAAATAAATGGGCAAGATTTTTTATAAACTTTCACAGAATAGTGTAGGAAGGGACGTCTGGAGATCATCTAGTCTGATTCCCCTTGCCAAGGCAGGGTCACCTAAATCAGGTTACCCAGAAACTCATTCAGATGGGGGTTGAATATCTCCAGACAGGGAGACTCCACAACCTCCCTGGGCAGCCTGTTCCAGTGCTCTGACATCTTCAGTGTAAAGAAGTTTTTCCTCATGTTGAGGTAGAACACCTTGAGTTTTAATTTATGGCCATGGCTCCTCATCCTGTCACTGCACACAACTGAAAAGAGTCTGGCACTGTAGTCTTGGCCTTTAAGATATTTGTATGTATCGATGAGATCCTCACTCAGGATCTGTATGATTGATCCTCGATCCTTCTCTTCTCTAGACTAAGCAGGCCCAGCTCCCACAGTCTCTCCATGTAAAAGAGGTTTCAGACCCCTCATCATCTCTGTGGCTTCACGCCTTGTCTTTCTTGATCTGTGGAGACCAGAATCAAGCACTGTACTCCAGATGTGCCTCAGCATGGCCAAGTAGAGGGACCACCTCTCTCCACCTGCTGTCGACACTCTTCCCAATGCACCCCAGAATCCCAGTGGTCTCCTTGGCCACAAAGATACTGCTGGCTCAACTTGTCGTCCATGCCAACCATGAAGACTCCCATGCCCTTCTCAGCAGAGCTGCTCTCCAGAGGGTCAGCCCTCAGCCCTTACTGCTTCTTGGGGTTATTCCTCCCCAGGTGCAGGACCCAGATTTGCCTTTGCTGAGTCTCATTAGGTTTCTCTCACCCCACCCTGCCCAAGTCCCACTGAATGGCAGCGCAGCCTTCAGGGTATCAGCCACTCCCCCTGTTTCATGGGCTTCAAACTTGCTGAGGGTGCATTCCATCACTTTGTTCAGCTTGCTGATAAACCAGTTGAATAGGACTAGACCCAGTAAAGACCCCTGGGGAACGCTACTGACTACAGGCCTCAAATTTGTTGATCATCTCTGAAATATTGTATCACTGGCTGGGCCTCTACACAGGCACACGTAAAAGCAAGACATGGTTTCTATATGACTGTAGGCACCAAGGGAAAGGTTCCCCTAGTGTGATCCCCATATGTATGAAGCACCCAGCTCAAATTTATTATACAAGATAAAGAAAGACTGCATGCTGAAGTGCCTAGATTATTACTTAGGGATCATTTGTAACATTTTTACATCTCTCTGATGAAAATACTGGACAAAAGACAGCTCTTCTTTGCAAGAACTATGATATTGCTAAGTAGAATGTCAGTGCTTTGAAGCTTGGGAAAGCATGAATCTAAAATAGTGGTACTATGTAAAACAGCCCTGTCACCCATATGACATGGATGCCACTACATGTTCTCCACCAATGATTGATGTGACAAACTCCATATGTTAAAAGGAGGCTGAGGAAAATCTTTTTTTTTTTCCCCAGATGGAAAAAATATGTAACTGTGGTACACAAACACTCTTTGCAGAGCTTCTCTGTTTCCTCAGCAGTAATAACATATCTAAAAATAAGACTCGGATCTGGAACAAGAAAAATATCATAGCCTACCACCGCCCTAGTTTT
>NW_005054534.1:709510-713874 GCF_000277835.1 Geospiza fortis | reverse complement strand
TTTTGATGGTTTTTATTATTCAGTACAATTATCTGGAGAGAGTAAGGAAGACTGCTCAAGGTATTGCTTTCCAAGTAATTAACAAAAATATTTCAAACATACACAAAGACTGGCAGACCATTCATCAGTGATTATTTGGGGAAACTGTTCTCAGTAGTTTAGCCATATGGGTTTGTGACTGCACCTTAAGGGAGCCCCATATTTAAAGAAAAGCAAAATAATTACAATTGCTAGACAGGAATATTTAAGTATTACTAGACGAAGAAATATAAGACAAATAAAACATTTTATTGTTAAAAGATCAACAATGATATCTATGGTTACAATGTCTTATATACAACTTTGGTTTATGGATTTTTTTTTTCTCAAATTTTCAAAAGAGAATATACCTGATGGGGTCACTGTTTCTAGATAAAAGTGTGTTGCTTAAAAATGCAGATTTCTAAAACTTATGCATGGGTTTCTATATGGATTTTCTAAACTTGTATATGAGCAAAGAAATGTCATTCAAGTGTTGATGAATGGCAGGTTACCAATTGATATGTTATCTTATACATAATGTTATAACTGGGAAGAAATATATTATCATTAAGCCCTTAAAGCTGAAAACTTGTCAACTCCATTCAAAGAAAAAACTTAAAAGAAAAATTTTGCAACAGAAGTATTGAGAATTAACTGAAATTCACAATGTCTTAATGCTGTTTATTTTATCTGTGTACTAAGAGGATCTGATAAAAGCCCTTTTGTTTGCATTTTATTTATTGGCTAGAGACATCTCACAATTCACTGAATAGCATTTTTGAGCAGCCAATGTTTTCGACCAACACCATAAAGAAGCATTAAAGCATTTAAGAGGTGGCAAAGTTGAAGGTTTTTTAATTTCCAAGGAAGAAAATGTGCTGGAAACATTTCTCAGTTACAGAAATTCTTCACTGTATTTGAGAATGTAGAATATTTCTAATAATTTTCAAGAATTCTTTTTATAGACTTTAAACCAAAGGTTTGCAGGAAGAGAGGCAATACTGATTTAAAACCTTGGTAACAAAATGATAGACAGTTATCCTTACTTTAAATCAACACTGTTTTACATACTTGTGTTTTCTTCTAAAGCATAAATCTTTAAAATAATTTCTTCTCTGTAAATAAAAATCATGATCACAACAGCTGCTACCCTGTAAGAAGAGATCATATCTTGGTCTCTTAGAAGTTACTAGTTGGTAGTTTGCCAGCAGCCAGTCTTTTCCTGTTTCACAATTCATAATATGTTTATACTTTGGAGTGAACAGCTACTGTCAAGTAGTCTGCAGAGTGCACTCATACACACATTCTTTCAAAATAAAGTTTCAAGTATTGAGTAAGTCAGAAAGCTGTATCTTAGCTTCTGTGTAAGTACAGTTGGCAGTATATATGTTTGGTGTTTATAGCTATGATTATTTGATACTTTTGGGTCAGTAATTTCTTAGCAGACACTGGAATTTAGAAAACTATGGGAATTTCCTTAACCCTGTGAAATTTCTAACCTTCATTTCATTAACTAAATAAACACTTACAATAAAATCTCTTTAAAGGAGATAAGAGGCATAAGACACAGGAAGTGTTGTAACAAACTGAGATTAGAATTGGAACATCTTTTGCATCAATTTTGGGGTTAATTCTGAACAAGGAATAAAATGGCAAAATTGCCAAGCTGAAAAGAAGGACTTGTCTGTTAACACATAGGCAAAATTTCTCACAGAGAGGTATCCCTGGAAAAGAATCGAATTTTCAGAACTGAGAAAGTGACTCCTACACCAAGAGGTCAAGAGATTTGGAGGGAACATGATTGTTAGATCCTAACCCTAAATTATCCATGACTTGTGTTCTTTCCTTTCATAAACAGTTTTACACTTTTGTTCCTTTTTCAGTGTTCATTTACATTGGTTTCAGTCTCTCACTCCTTTCCTAACTCATTTTACAGCTTGTGCATTTCTCACAGCTGGATAACAAGCAGGAATCCCATTGCAGACACAGCCCATGCTGATGAACAGTAATTCTATGCATGAATCATGCAGTGAAGCATATGAGAAGAAAATTTCAATAACATTCTAGTTTTTCAGGTAACCAGCACACACAACTGAAATGGATTTCCAGGTGAAATCAGATCCTATTTTAGGACTCCCAAAGGTGCCAGATGATTTTCAAAGTCATCTAGTACTAACACATTTCCCTCAGGAATTATAGCACTTATGGTTATGTATTTAAAGTATCTCATGTGCCAATAATCTCAAACAAAATTCAAAGATCGTAATTTACATCTGTTTTGCTCTACCAAAAAAAAAAAATTCACCCTAAAATCCTCCACCCCCACACCAAAAAACCCAAACAAAAAAAACCCAACCCAAGTTTAAATTATAAATTCTGCAGTAAACTCTTTTGTTTAATACAGAGCACAGCATTCAAATTTCCTAGGCTTTGTGATACATTAAGTACAAACTGTTGCAGAGCTATATATTTGGGCCTGAATTTTCACTTGTTCCTTTACATGTAACTAATATATTTTACAAATCTGTTCATGTATCTTAAAGACTACAGCATCATATGGAAGTTTATGAATAAATCTGTGATACAGAAATTTCCACTGGTTAGCACAGAAAAAGATATCTTTGCCCTGCTATGCCTGTGCAGGATGTCAAACTTACCTGATGGGGAATCACAAACACTTAGGGATAAAACTAAGTACAGAATAGCCTTTTACCTTCAGCCTCCAGGAAAATGATAATTGAAGCTGAAGGAAGCAAATACTGCCCTGACTGAGTGGAATGAATATCACAGGCTTTCAGCAGGGCTTTGATACAGTTCTTACCCTGGGCTTTTTGAGCAGAGTTTTTGGCCATACTGTGTTGCTTGCCTGTGTTTTGTTCCCTTCCAGTAAACCTGGAAGAGCTGGGAATCAGGGAAAATACATAGAGATCAATTCTCTGTTGTTAGATTTTTGTGACCTAAGAAATATGGACCAGAGTCCGTTTGAATGCCTGAGAGCATTTTCCCATTGGAATTGCCCCAGAGGGATATTCCCATGACTCATGTTTGTCCCAGCACACACATGGAACAGTGAGAGGCAGAAGCTTGACTCTCTCCATTATGAAAGGCCATGTTTTGTGAAAATAGTGCTTTTAAGGTAGTTAAACATAATTCTTTACATAGTTAACATAGTTCTTTAAAATACAGTTCTTAGCTGAGTTGATTTGTCAGCATACATCAAAATACATGGAAAGGAATCTGCTTCTAGAATGTGACAGCTGAGGAAATCCTTGCAGCATTGGTGAGGCTAAGTTTGGAGTTGCTCAACACTAACCTGTCACAGCAATGTTTTTAGCCTGTACACCAGAAAATGTTTTGCTCATTGTGTCCAAATTTCTTAGCATGAGTGCATTTCCTTTTAGAGGGACTCTTATGCAAAATGTTGTAAGAAGACATTGTTTCCCAAATGTGCAAAAAATCCCCATGAAAAAATTATAATTATTTGTGCCTGCTGAGATCTTTCTTAATCCTTGTAAAGATGTGTTTGATAAATAAAATGCCAAGGAAAACTGTTGCTTACCCTGGTTGCCAGATATAGCATCAGTATGTGCTTTGAATTTAACCATGCCTAAACACACATTTTAGTTCTCCAGTAGTTCAAATGAGAACATTCTCTGCTTAAATTAACCCGTTGCTTAATCCACTGTAGTCCTCTTAAATACAATTCACAAGTTATGGCAATCACAACATGTTACATCAAGATCATCACATACCTGGAGTGATGGTGGAGTCTCATGCTAATGTCCCTAAAGGTCTAAGAGAGCAGAGAGGTGCAAATAAATTTCAATTATCTAGAAAGAACTAAAGACTTTCCTCAAAGCTGAGGAAATTTCACAAATTTCACATTTCCTCACAAATGACCTGGAAAATATACTAAATATGCATAAGAGAATTTGCAGTGTTATGCATCTTGCCTTCACATATGAAGTAATAATAAAACTTGATCTGGAAGAATTCAGACTAATTTTCAGACTGCAGAGGTTCAAATCAGCATCATGTAACAATAAGCACACTTATACCAGCTTTCAATAGCTATGATGCTGGAAAAAATTGACTGAAAACACAATCTCTGATTTCTGCAAGGCTTTTTGATTTTGATGCCGTGGCCTCATTCCATGGGAGTCCAGGAAAGGCTACTAATAGGAAGAAGAGGCTGGTTTCATTTTCTGTGATACTCCAAACAGAAAATACTCTAGACAGATATTTGTGCAGGACATGGTCAGGCTGGGTGGGAGCATCAGAAGAAAGCTCCTGTTCTGTCAGATCAGTCAGGGCAAGGTACTGGTGTCTTTTTTTCCTGGGAA